>NW_027507903.1:164489500-164594500 GCF_037356315.1 Lithobates pipiens | reverse complement strand
AAGGGACAGAGCGCTGTATGCTGCTATTTTAGGGACAGCTCAGCCAGATTAGTCTTTCTTCATCATCATCATCATCATCATCATTAGCTGTTACTATCAGGTCCACAAAAGAGCTGTTCCAGCTAATCGTTCCAGCCTACTCTTTTTTGCCAATTTGTATAGGGACAGGCAGGAAGCAGTGTGTCAGGCAGTGAGGATAATTTTAAAGACTTGCTGTTACTATTAGTTCCACAAAGGTTCTTTTCAGGACTGGTATCAGTGGTACGGTAATAGGCTTGTACACGTATAATATTCTTTCTTCCAAATATAGAAAGAATATTATACTTGACTGCTGCCCTTCTGCTGCAGTCTGCTAATCATTCACAACTCACTTGTTCCACAAAAGTTCTTATAAGGACTGGTAACTTGGTCTGTCTAGGGTGCTACGGTACATAGGCTTGGGTGCGGTACAGTCTGCTGTTCTGTAAGGACCGCTATCGGTCCACAATAGATAGGGTTGCCGTGCACTACTGCTGACCGCTGCCCTATACTGCAGCAGTCCTTCAGCGGTATAGGGACTGACGCACAGTCTGCTAAACACTAATACACAACCTGCTTGGTCCACAAAAGTTCTTATAAGGACTGGTAACTTGGTATAGGGTGCTACGGTACATAGGCCTGAGTGCGTTACAGTCTGCTGTTCTGTAAGGACCGCTATCGGTCCACAATACATAGGGTTGCCGTGCACTACTGCTGACCGCTGCCCTATACTGCAGCAGTCCTTCATTGGTATAGGGACTGACGTACAGTCTGCTAATCACTAACACACAACCTGCTTGGTCCACAAAAGTTCTTATAAGGACTGGTAACTTGGTATAGGGTGCTACGGTACATAGGCCTGAGTGCGTTACAGTCTGCTGTTCTGTAAGGACCGCTATCGGTCCACAATACATAGGGTTGCCGTGCACTACTGCTGACCGCTGCCCTATACTGCAGCAGTCCTTCATTGGTATAGGGACTGACGTACAGTCTGCTAATCACTAACACACAACCTGCTTGGTCCACAAAAGTTCTTATAAGGACTGGTAACTTGGTATAGGGTGCTACGGTACATAGGCCTGAGTGCGTTACAGTCTGCTGTTCTGTAAGGACCGCTATCGGTCCACAATACATAGGGTTGCCGTGCACTACTGCTGACCGCTGCCCTATACTGCAGCAGTCCTTCAGCGGTATAGGGACTGACGCACAGTCTGCTAAACACTAACACACAACCTGCTTGGTCCACAAAAGTTCTTATAAGGACTGGTAACTTGGTATAGGGTGCTACGGTACATAGGCCTGAGTGCGTTACAGTCTGCTGTTCTGTAAGGACCGCTATCGGTCCACAATACATAGGGTTGCCGTGCACTACTGCTGACCGCTGCCCTATACTGCAGCAGTCCTTCATTGGTATAGGGACTGACGTACAGTCTGCTAATCACTAACACACAACCTGCTTGGTCCACAAAAGTTCTTATAAGGACTGGTAACTTGGTATAGGGTGCTACGGTACATAGGCCTGAGTGCGTTACAGTCTGCTGTTCTGTAAGGACCGCTATCGGTCCACAATACATAGGGTTGCCGTGCACTACTGCTGACCGCTGCCCTATACTGCAGCAGTCCTTCAGCGGTATAGGGACTGACGCACAGTCTGCTAAACACTAACACACAACCTGCTTGGTCCACAAAAGTTCTTATAAGGACTGGTAACTTGGTATAGGGTGCTACGGTACATAGGCCTGAGTGCGTTACAGTCTGCTGTTCTGTAAGGACCGCTATCGGTCCACAATACATAGGGTTGCCGTGCACTACTGCTGACCGCTGCCCTATACTGCAGCAGTCCTTCATTGGTATAGGGACTGACGTACAGTCTGCTAATCACTAACACACAACCTGCTTGGTCCACAAAAGTTTTTATAAGGACTGGTAACTTGGTATAGGGTGCTACGGTACATAGGCCTGAGTGCAGTACAGTCTGCTGTTCTGTAAGGACCGCTATCGGTCCACAATACATAGGGTTGACGTGCACTACTGCTGACCGCTGCCCTATACTGCAGCAGTCCTTCATTGGTATAGGGACTGACGTACAGTCTGCTAATCACTAACACACAACCTGCTTGGTCCACAAAAGTTCTTATAAGGACTGGTAACTTGGTATAGGGTGCTACGGTACATAGGCCTGAGTGCAGTACAGTCTGCTGTTCTGTAAGGACCGCTATCGGTCCACAATACATAGGGTTGACGTGCACTACTGCTGACCGCTGCCCTATACTGCAGCAGTCCTTCATTGGTATAGGGACTGACGTACAGTCTGCTAATCACTAACACACAACCTGCTTGGTCCACAAAAGTTCTTATAAGGACTGGTAACTTGGTATAGGGTGCTACGGTACATAGGCCTGAGTGCAGTACAGTCTGCTGTTCTGTAAGGACCGCTATCGGTCCACAATACATAGGGTTGACGTGCACTACTGCTGACCGCTGCCCTATACTGCAGCAGTCCTTCAGCGGTATAGGGACTAAGAGTTTTGTCACAGGGTGATTTAAAAAATGACAGGCAGAGGAAGAGGCAGGCCCTTCCGCAGGGGTGGTAGGGGTAGGGCAGGAGCAACAGCCTTGAGCCAAAGTGGGAAGTTGCAGAAGGTGCGTTCAATTACTTTAAAGGACGCACCAGACTTGGTTGAGTGGCTCACTCAGCCTTATTCTTCTGCACCCTCCTCATCCTCTCGATCTGCACCCTCTTCTTCACTCTCTGCTATGTGCACCCCCAAAGACACTACCACCAACAACACCACCACCACCACATACCTTCCGCTTGAGTGCAAATGGGGGCCTTCATGCTCCAGTGTTTTAATAGGGACCCCCGTATAAAAAGCATGAGGGTCAAGGACCAGTACTGGGTGGCAACGTACTTAGATCCCCGGTACAAACACAAAATGGCGGAAATGTTACCGCCGTCGCAGAGGGCTGTCAGAATGCAGCACTTCCAGGCCTTGCTTCGAGAAATGCTGCATTCTGCTTTTGCGTGCGCTGGCAGAGGAGCAATTCCCACTCCCAGAGAAGGATTTGCGGGTACCAATCCAACAGCGCCTGCAAGAAGAGGCCGGTTTGAAGATGTGTTGGTGACTTCGGATATGAGGTCATTCTTTCAGCCGACCCATCGACAGGTGTCATCCGGATCCAGCATCAGGGAACGCCTAGACCGTCAGGTGTCCGACTACATTGGGTTAACGGCCGATGTGGACGCTCTGAGGAGTGATGAACCCCTAGACTACTGGGTGGGCAGGCTTGACCTCTGGCCAGAGCTTGCCCAATTTGCAATCGAACTGTTGGCTTGCCCCTCATCCAGTGTCCTGTCCGAAAGGACGTTCAGCGCAGCAGGGGGGATTGTGACCGATAAGCGTACTCGCCTAGCTCACGACAGTGTTAACTACCTCACATTTCTAAAAATGAATGAGGCATGGATCTCGGAGGAATTCAACACATGTGATCAGTAGACCATGTATATGTCTATAAACAATTTTTGGAATCAAGCACACAGACCTTCTTAATTCATTTGGCTCACTTCCCTGACCCAAAAAAGCACACCGTACTATATGCCCCTACCCTCCTCTTTGAAGAGGTTGAGCGGTGTCATATTTCTACTGGGGCTGCTTATTATGAGGGGTTCCCACCATCCCTGTGCTGTGCTGACTTCCTCCTGGGTGTTCTTATTATGAGGGGCTCCCACCATCCCTGTGCTGTGCTGACTTCCTCCTGGGGGTTCTTATTATGAGGGGCTCCCACCATCCCTGTGCTGTGCTGACTTCCTCCTGGGGGTTCTTATTATGAGGGGATCACACCATCCCTGTGCTGTGCTGACTTCCTCCTGGGGCTGCTTACGGTGCTGCTGTCAGCGCTGTATGTCACGGAGCTGCTGTCAGCGCTGTATGTCACGGAGCTGCTGTCAGCGCTGTATGTCACGGAGCTGCTGTCAGCGCTGTATGTCACGGAGCTGCTGTCAGCGCTGTATGTCACGGAGCTGCTGTCAGCGCTGTATGTCACGGAGCTGCTGTCAGCGCTGTATGTCACGGAGCTGCTGTCAGCGCTGTATGTCACGGAGCTGCTGTCAGCGCTGTATGTCACGGTGCTGCTGTCAGCGCTGTATGTCACGGAGCTGCTGTCAGCGCTGTATGTCACGGAGCTGCTGTCAGTGCTGTATGTCACGGAGCTGCTGTCAGCGCTGTATGTCACGGAGCTGCTGTCAGCGCTGTATGTCACGGAGCTGCTGTCAGCGCTGTATGTCACGGTGCTGCTGTCAGCGCTGTATGTCACGGAGCTGCTGTCAGCGCTGTATGTCACGGAGCTGCTGTCAGTGCTGTATGTCACGGAGCTGCTGTCAGCGCTGTATGTCACGGAGCTGCTGTCAGCGCTGTATGTCACGGAGCTGCTGTCAGCGCTGTATGTCACGGTGCTGCTGTCAGCGCTGTATGTCACGGAGCTGCTGTCAGCGCTGTATGTCACGGAGCTGCTGTCAGCGCTGTATGTCACGGAGCTGCTGTCAGCGCTGTATGTCACGGAGCTGCTGTCAGCGCTGTATGTCACGGAGCTGCTGTCAGCGCTGTATGTCACGGTGCTGATGTCAGTGCTCTGTATTACGGTGCTGCTGTCAGTGCTCTGTATCTCCTGCACCCTCTTGTTTGCCTACCCTGGTCCCTGACCTTCCCTCTCCTCCATTGCCTTCATTAGCTCCATAGTCCTGAATTGTCAGAACAATTTCCCAAATAAAAAAAAAATGCTTGTAGTTATCGATCCCAAATTCACCTCATACATGTATTATGCTATTGTCCAGGTGGTGGGACTGCGTGCTACCCCCTAATAATTACCCCGTGGCCGCAAATTCGACCTAAAGGTTTGCGAAATTCGCCTCCCATTGAAGTCAATGGAGCCCGCGGCGAACGGTCGTTTTCGCGAACGTTTGTGCCCGTTCGCGTTTCGCGTTCGCGAAACGTCCCGTCGGAAGTTCGTCCATCACTAGTCCTGAAGCTACAAAGCAGCCCCAGACCATCACACTACTACCACAATGTCTGACTGTTTGTATGATGGTTCTTGATATGAAATGTTGCATTAGTTTTATGCCAGATGTAACGGGATGCACACCTTCCAAAAAGTTACATTTTTGTCTCATCAGTCCACAGAATATTTGCCTAAAAGTCTTGGGGATAATCAAGATGTTTTTTAGTAAATATGAGATGAGCCTTTCTTTGTGTTCTTTTTGGTCAGCATTGGCTTTGACCTTGGAACTCTCTAATGGATGCCATTTTTGCCCAGTCTCTTTCTTAATGTTGAATCATGAACACTGATCTTACCTGAGGCAAGTGAGGCCTGCAGTTCTTTAGATGTTGTTCTGGGTTGTTTTATGACCTCCCAGATGAGTCGTTGTTGTGCTCTTGGAGTCATTTTGGTTGGCCGGCCACTCCTGGTAAGGTTCACCACTGTTACAAGTGTCCTCCATTTGTGGATATTGGCTCTCACTGTGGTTTACTGGCATCCCAAAGCCTTAGAAATGGCTTTGTAACCCTTTCCAGACTGATACATGCCAATGATTTTGTTTCTCATCTGTTCTTGAATTTCTTTAGCTCACGGCATGATGTGTTGCTTTTGAAGATCTTTTAGCGTGCTTCACTTTGTCAGACAGCTTCTATTTAAGTGATTTTTTAAATTCAACAGGTCTGGCAGTGATCAGGCCTGGGTGTGACAAGTGAAATTTAACTCAGCTTTCCAAAAAATTGTGGTTAATCACAGTTCATTCATTATTCAGCATGGGAGGGGGTGATTGCTTTTTCACATAGGGCCAGACAGGTTTGAACAGATTTTTTCCCTTAATAAATTAAATAATAATTTAAAAACTGCATCTTGGACTTACTTGGGCTATCTTTGTAATATGAAAATTTGTTTAATGATCGGAATCATTTAAGTGTGAGAAATATGCAAAAATAAAAAAATCGGGAAGGGGCAAATACCTTTTGACAGCATTGTATATATATATATATATATATATATATATATATATATATATATATATATATATATATATATATATATATGCAGTATATCGTGTGCGTGTCTATTATACAGAACTTATAGCGCGCATATCTGGAAGTTACCCCATTAAAAAGTCTATAAATAAAAAAGTCAATAAAATAACATAAGGCAAATTAATTCACTTGTCCTGGCCTTCAGCCTAAGGCCGCGTACACACGGGCGGATTGTCTGTCCAACTTAGTCCGCTGAACCGTGTTTCAGCGGACAATCGGCTCGTGTGTGGGCTTCAGTGGACTTTTTCAGCGGACTGTCTGACGAACAAAGTCTTACGGAATTTCCGTAATTTTGTCCGTTCAAACTTGGTTTTGTCCGTCTAAACTTGGTTTCAGCGGACAGTCCGCTCGTGTGTAGGCAAGTTGGACGGACTAAGTATGGCGCATGCTCAGAAAGGATTTACACGGCCGAAGGTTGCATTGCAGTGTATAGGACGTCGTTTTTCTAGTCCCGTCGTACGTGCTGTACACGTCATCACGCACGCTTTTAGCAGACTGTCTGCTCATCGTGTGTGGTCAAGTCCGTTCATTCAAATTTTGAACGGACTGTCTGTTGGATTGTCTGACGAACTTAGTTGGGCAGACAATCCGCCCGTGTGTACGCGGCCTTAGAGATCAGCAAAAAGAAAAAAGTAAAACCTATTCTAAAATCCACAAAATTCCATAGTTCTGTATTAGCCACTAGACATGTGCAGAGTGATATATTTTGTTTCGGAATTTAAGTCTCACAGTGTCAGGTGTCAGATAGTGAGTGACTGATAATAACAAATATGGCGGCAACCCATTGTGAGAGCGACATGAAGGCATTGGAGGACGTTCCTGGGCTATCTACAAGTGTTTCTGTATATATATTTTATACTCGTTCAAACAGAAACTGATGGACTGGTGATAGCGATCACTGATCAGACAGGTAACAAGATTCTATAATAATAAATCCCCCCACAACACAGGCAGCCTCTGAGGCTATCACAACAACACTATCAGCAACACTAGTATCACTATAAGGTTCTCACACTAACACAATAGCAGCAGATTATTAGGAAAAAGCTAAGTTAAACTGTAGCTTGCTTCACTATTGTTCTGCTGCTGTGCTTATGCTTAACCCTTGTACACACGGTCTCAGATTCCGACGGAATGTGTCCTATCGGACCGTTATGTCGGATAATCCGACTGTGTGTGGTCTCCATCGGACTGTTTCCGTCGGTGTATCCGACGGACCAAGTTTTCCAACTTGTCCGTAAAATTTTCCGACAAAATGCTCCGATCAGACATACTCCGATCATGTGTAGCCTACTCCGACGGACAAGGTGCCACGCATGCTCACAATCAAATTCGGACACGGAAGCGCTTGCTCAGGT
This sequence comes from Lithobates pipiens, assembly GCF_037356315.1. Lineage (NCBI taxonomy): Eukaryota > Metazoa > Chordata > Amphibia > Anura > Ranidae > Lithobates > Lithobates pipiens. The sequence goes on along the minus strand of NW_027507903.1, from coordinate 164,587,047 downwards.
AAAACTACTGCTCGTAATCGATATAGCACATTCGTCACGCTGCAATGTTAAAAATTCTTTCATGAAGCGCATTCTCTTGTTCTTTACAATGCTGCAAGAATGATTTGATTTTGATGCTCATAGTCACACACACTTCTCCCGAACGTATTTCTTGAGTCTTTTTTACTCATTTCAGCAATACAATATTTTAAATCGTCACATCTACACAATTTTTTTATTTTTTGGGGGGAATTTTGTGGTTGGTTTTTTTCATCAACATCTCCTTTTTGTCAGTTTGCTCATATTTGCATTTTTTGGGGTGTGTTTTGGGTTTCAACGTACCACAACACCATTATTATCTTTTTTGTATTTTGTTTTTCTTTTTTAATCTACAGGAGGTTGTTTAGTGTTGGTGCCCCTTGTTATTCATTTCACTTTGTATTTTTGAAATGTACCTGCCTGCTCACAAATAAACTGTCCTTTTTGAAGTAAAACACATACGCAAGTATTTCTTCAAACAAAAAAAAACTTTATTTAGGTGACAATAACAAATAAAGAGGGAGGCAGTGCTGGAGAAACTGGGGAGATTAGCGAAGCCTTTGGCCCCCAGGGCACACATCAACTATTTAAACGAAAAAATTGGTGGCCTGAGGAGTACATGTCTGAGAAAGAGAAGTCTGGTCCTGAAGAAACCCGGAACAGCAGCAGATGACATCTATGTTCCCAGGCTGTGGTACTACAAGAGACTGCATCTTCTGTCAGACCAGACTGAACCCAGGTTCTCACACTCTGGTCTTTCTTCCATGCTTCCTTCCAGGCTGTGGCTGTGGTGCTGGAGGTGTGCTGGAGGTGTGGCAGAGGAGGAGGAGGAGGGGCATGGGAAAAATCACACAAGTGTGTTGCTTGTGTGATTTGGCCCAACAGACCCTTGTTGAGGGTGTGGAGAATTAGCTCCTCACACAAGATCTTTTGCCCCCTCCTCCATTTGCTTGAGTTTACATGCAGCCAAGGCGGCAAAGGCCTCTTGATAGGTAGGGGTGGCTTGGAGGGCCGCTGAAGACTCCCCGATTAGCCTCAGAGCTGACTCCTCCACATCCCCCCCCCTTTCTCGCCCTTTTGTGTGGAAGGCAGAGGGGAGGGACCTGGGATTCTGTCAGGCTCCTCCGCCTGCCCACCGCCTGGCTGCCGCTTACCCCTGCCTCCTCCTGGCTGCCACTTTTCACAGCCACCTCTTGGCTGCTGCATTCCACACCCTCCTCCTGGCTGATGTCTTCCTGTGTATGAAAAAGGGACAGTTTTTGTTTTTGGTTCATCAAACACGCACACAATTTTTACATCAAGACTGTTGCAAATTGTTAGCCAATAGAAAAGACTATCATTCTGAGCCCAGCATTTTTCATTCTTGGCCCAAAGGTTTTGGCCACTACTGTCTATTGATATGTGAAACACTTTCTAAAATCAGCAATTAGTGAACAAAAATCAAGTTAACATCATTAATTTTTACTCCCAAAATATGTACAACAATACTATACCTGGCTCAAGCTGGGCTCCCCCAGTTCTTCCTGAGTGGAAGGCCCAGGTTGGGCGTCAGAAGACTCAGCGGGTGTGGAATGTAGCATAGAAGGACGCGTAGAAGGAAGGGTAGAGAGGGATTCCCTGACCTCAGCCTGATCTGACAGAAAATGCATCCTCTCATAATACCACAGCCTGGGTACATAAACTTCATCTGCTGCAGCTCCAGATTGCATGGACTTCAGCATCTTCTTCCTCTCCTTCAGATATGTACTCCTGAGGCCACCAATTTTCACTTTTAAATAGTTGACGTCTGCCCTGGGGACCACCGGATTCACAAACTCAACCAGTTTCTCCAGTGCTGCCTGCCTCTTTAGTTTGTTTTTGTAATGAGTGTGCGTCGATTGCCACAGGCAGGGCAGCTCCCTGTATTTATCGATTAACAGAGGGAGGAAACTGTGGTCATTGAAACCGTCCATAATCTCTGCAAGACACAACACAAGACAAACCCTAATGTCAGGCTAAACTCCACTAATTTAGGCCTCAATCTAGAAGCAGTATAGGCTAGTGATGTACCAAGTTCAAAATTTTACCTTCGTTTGCACGATCGTCGCGTCAGCTTCTCCCTCTGTTCACAGATCGTACGTATGACACACGAGTGTTGCGTTTTATATACAGTGCGCATGCGTGAAACTCTGCCCACCCCTGACGTTCTTTCTAGACTATTTCCCGCCCCTTCTCTTTCGGCGCAGTGGGGAGAGCACATGACGGAGAGAATGCAGGTGCCCAATCAGAGTTCCACTAACGAGGAGGAGGGTGAGGAAAGCCCATAGCCTGAAACGTCCCGATCCTGGAAGAGAAGATTTAAGGCCTCAAATATGTCTTTTGGAGAGATGTTGGAGATGGTGGACATATTGAAGAGGACCGACTATGATGGGAAGTATGGACCTTACCCAAACCCAAATATCAGAAAGGCCAAGATCATGACTAAAGTTGTGAAGAGTCTTCAGAAGAATTTTGGGGTACGACGATCCAAGGATCAATTAAGAAAACTCTGGTCAGACCTGAAACTGAGGGAACACGATCAGTACAGAAGGATCAAGCGTGTTCTTCAAAAAATTAAGTAGTTGTCGTGTGTTCATATGATTATTCTTGCTTGCATACTGCTCCATGTGCTTTGATTTAATGCTGTACAGTTTAAAATGGCCACTTTCAAGTTCATGGGTTCAATCGTTCGTAAGAAACATCGTTCTGCAGGTAAGTATTCCAGCTTAACAAAGTGTCCACAATCATGTTCTCACCTTTGAACTCGGCCAAAAAACACAGTTGTACCACACTTCCAAGCAATGTTTCATATTCCAATTTCTGCCCTCTGTGCGCTAAGTATTCCTTTTTTACATTCTCATAGGGGAGAGAAGACTCAGGAAGTCTGAGGACACCAGGGACCCCACACCTCCCAAAGAAGGCGAAATTCTAACACCAGAAGCAGAGGAGCAGGAGGAGGAGGAAGGAGAGATCGTTGAAGTTGGACAAATTGTCACCACAACAGGTGAGTGTCGGAGACCACAGCTTCCGGTAAGCTAATCAATATATGTTGGCATATTTATAATACATGGTGTGTTTTTTTGCTTTTTTTTGTAGGTGATGTGGAAGAAGAATCACATTTTACCAGTGAAAGTGCCCAGATCCTGATTGGGGAGATAATGGGGTGCAATCGGGATTTAGAAAATATACAGAAAAACATCAATGATGTTCAAAATAAAATGAAGAACATCATTGATGTTTTGGGGAGAGTCTGAAACACCCCAAACTAGCTAGGGTTTTATTTTTGTGTTTTGAAACAACAACTTTTGTATTTTACAAAAAGCTAATTTTGGAAGATGCACACAGTTTGTCAACATGCCCTATCTCCCATCATGGGGGATCAATGTACGTGTTTTGTGGAAAGTGGCTGAGATGAAGGGGTTGCAGCCCCAAAACATGCACATTGATCCCCCATGATGGGAGATAGCACATGTTGACACATTGTGTGCATCTTCCAAATTTGGCTTTTCCAGGGGTGACACCCCATGTGATGAAGGCAATATCAGCCCAGTTTGTACATACTCATGTCTGATATTGTCTTCACTTTTCAAAGTTGAACTTTGTAAGTTCCTGTGTTCTGTATGTTACGCTTTGATTTTTCTGACCCCACATATTTCTGCCATGGTGCTGAAAATGAGCAAGATTTTTGTCAGTAATGCACTACATACATTAGTTAACAAAAACAAGGTGTGTGTAGCAGACCCACAACATAATAAGATTATCTGAAGAAGAGACTGTCCCCTCATCTTGCTCAGAACTTGGGTTTGCACTGTTGTAGAAAAAGGCACAACAACAAAAATCTAAAATTTACCTAGGAGAGACCTAAAACCAAGCCAAGCAGTTAATGAAAACAAAGATTATTGTAGTTTCAAAGAAAAATGTATTACAAAAATGCCTCTCAGACATTGTCTGGCATATCAATGGCCCCCCTATCCACAAAGTACTCCATGTATTGGGTTCGGACCTCGCGGGCGCTTTGGGGGGGGCAAGCCAGGACGAGCAGCTTCAAGGGCCGTGAGGTTATCATTTTCAGGCAAGTCTGCATCTTGGTCACCTGAGACCACATAGTTTGCTGAATGTCTTTTCAAGAAATTGTGCAGAACACAGTAGGCAAGCACTATGTGATTGATTTTATATTCAGCCATGTGGATAGGCGTTAAAAAAAGGCGGAACCGGCTGGCCAGTATTCCAAAAGTGTTCTCCACAACTCTTCTGGCTCTGGCCAGCTGGAAATAAAAGATCCTCCGGTCCGGGGTGAGGGTCCTCATTGGGAAAGGCCGCATCAGATGGTTTGCCAGGGCAAACGCCTCATCCGCGATGAAGACAAACGGGAGTCCTTCCTGATTCTCCTCTGGGGGTGGCAAGCCCAGACTGCCACTCTGGAGACGCCAGTAGAATTCCGTCCGTGAGAACACTCCACCATCCGACATCCGGCCATTTTGCCCCACGTCCACATACAGGAAGTTATAGGTCGCTGACACCACCGCCAACATCACGATACTATGTGAGTTGGGGGGTGGGACCATGCAGACGTGTTTCCCATTAATTGCACCTCCACAATTGGGAAAGTCCCAACGACTGGCAAAGTGGGAGGTCACAGTCTGCCATTCCTTTGGCGTTGAAGGAAACTGGAGTGAAACAAGACAAAAAATTTGTAATTTTGCACATCAACATTGCAAGCAGATTAGACACCAACATTTTTGGCCAAGATCAGTATAACATTTTGGGAAATTAGTATTTAAAGCCTAAAGTATAAGGTCCCCTTATCAGAGTCAAATGCTTACTGACTACACGCACTGATAATCAGATACGCAAAGACAAGCAGAAACTGAAGAGCAGTACCAAACTGAAGCACAAATCTGAAAAGCGCGAATCGTCTCTCACCAAACTTCTACTAACATGCGATAAACACAAGATCAGCAGAAGGAGCCCAAAGGGTGCCGGACGTGGTGCTGAACTTCCTTTTTCGAGTGCTATCGTACACGGCTTACGTCACCGCGTTCTTGGCAACCGGAAATTCAGACAACTTAGTCCGACCGTGTGTATGCAACATCACTTCCGGACCTCTTCCGGACTAAATCCGTCGGAATTAATCCGACGGATTTGGTTGCCGGAAAGTCTGAACGTGTGTACAAGGGCTAATAATAATTCGGATTCTCTGACAAGTGACAATTCAAATGGACCAGCTAAGATTGACTGTCTTCTGAAATGATTCAGTGTGTGTGTCTCTCTCTGCTAGCAATCGTAAGTGAAAGTAAGTTGGCTGTATGTGTGTACTTAGTTCTAGCTATTTTGCTGCTCCTCCTCTTTGGTTACAATCAGCCAATAACATTCAGCATCATCATTATTTTTATTTTACTTCCCCCACCCAATTCCAGAATCTTTTCTCTCTATGTCGAATATTTTCTCTCTGTCTAATCTTTTCTCTATATAATCTTGGACTAATAGAGCTAAGGTTAGGCACATTTGACCACAGGTTCAATAGACACAGATTGTTATTGTCAGAGTCACGTCAAATCTCCTATTCTAAATCGAACTGTTGTAACAACGAAAATTAAAATAAAGCATTTATTTATGTTGGATCTTTTGTTTTTCGGATTCTGCTCTTTCGTTATCGTTTGTCAAAATGAAATTCGGACGAAAATGCATTCGGACAAAAACGAAAGCACATGTCTATTAGCCACTATACATTTAGAAGTAAAACACCTCAAGGAATGTGCACGTTTGGTTTTACTTCAATTTGAGGGTTTAAAAATACTTGAACCTATACTGTACAAGCTTTATACACTATAATGAAATTATATACTGGTTGCGCTTGAGCAAGCCATGCCCATTCTCAAAGCTCTGTGCTCAGCTGTTGGTTAATTGCCAAAACGATTCTTCCTTCCACAGTGACTCACCTGGTCTTCATTTCCTGCACGTCAGCTAGAGCTGCTGGTTATATAAACTCCTTGGATCAGATCTTTTGCCTAGGTCAACATATCTGTACATATATCTGGACAATAGGGATGAGCTTCGTGTTCGAGTCGAACGCATGTTCGACTCGAACATCGGTCGTTCGCGCGTTCGCCGAATTCCGAACGTTTGGGCCGTTCGCGGCAAAATTCGTGTGGCCCACAATGCACTGCGATGGCGCAATGCATTGCTGTCTCACGATTGGCCAAGCATGCACTGTGACCCCGCATGCTTGGCCAATCGCAGCGCCAGCAGCGAGGAGAGCCATGGTTGGCCACAGGCATCCTGCCTGTGGCCAATCATAGCTCAGGCTGTGTAGTGCACGCCCCACACTATATAAGGCCGCCATTAAGGCGGCCTCGTGCAGTGTGTTGGCGTCTGAAGCAGTGGGTGTTCTGTGTACCTTCAACACAGTTACACACCAATCGTTTTTGGCTGATTTACTATCTTGCTCTTGTGTAGTGGTTACTGTCTGTGCCCTGACCGCAGTATACACCACTATATTCACCTCACCTATATAGCTAGTGATCTAGCTTTAATAATAGAGCTTGCAGTCAGTAGTGTTAGTGCGTGCTGTCTGCGTGCTCTGTACCCAGTACATACCACTATATACACTTACATAGCTGTTCTCTATTTGAGCCCGATTGTCATCTGCAGGAGTTATTGGAAGTTGTGTGTGCTTCCAGCACAGCACAGTATACATCTGTATATACCCCTTTAACTCTGCTGTTTTCTGGTTATTGTCTGCGTGCCCTGACCGCAGTATACACCGTGATATTCACCTCACCTATATAGCTAGTGGTCCATCTTTAACAATAGAGCTTGCAGTCAGTAGTGTCACTCAGGAGATAGTGCGTGCTGTGTGCGTGCTCTGTACCCAGTACATACCGCTATAATCCACCTACATAGCTGTTCTCTATTTGGGCCCGATTGTCATCTGCAGGAGTTATTGGAAGTTGTGTGTGCTTCCAGCACAGCACAGTATACATCTGTATATACCCCTTTAACTCTGCTGTTTTCTGGTTATTGTCTGCGTGCCCTGACCGCAGTATACACCGTGATATTCACCTCACCTATATAGCTAGTGGTCCATCTTTAACAATAGAGCTTGCAGTCAGTAGTGTCACTCAGGAGATAGTGCGTGCTGTGTGCGTGCTCTGTACCCAGTACATACCGCTATAATCCACCAACATAGCTGTTCTCTATTTGGGCCCGATTGTCATCTGCAGGAGTTATTGGAAGTTGTGTGTGCTTCCAGCACAGCACAGTATACATCTGTATATACCCTTTTAACTCTGCTGTTTTCTGGTTATTGTCTGCGTGCCCTGACCGCAGTATACACCGTGATATTCACCTCACCTATATAGCTAGTGGTCCATCTTTAACAATAGAGCTTGCAGTCAGTAGTGTCACTCAGGAGATAGTGCGTGCTGTGTGCGTGCTCTGTACCCAGTACATACCGCTATAATCCACCTACATAGCTGTTCTCTATTTGGGCCCGATTGTAATCTGCAGGAGTTATTGGAAGTTGTGTGTGCTTCCAGCACAGCACAGTATACATCTGTATATACCCTTTTAACTCTGCTGTTTTCTGGTTATTGTCTGCGTGCCCTGACCGCAGTATACACCGTGATATTCACCTCACCTATATAGCTAGTGGTCCATCTTTAACAATAGAGCTTGCAGTCAGTAGTGTCACTCAGGAGATAGTGCGTGCTGTGTGCGTGCTCTGTACCCAGTACATACCGCTATAATCCACCTACATAGCTGTTCTCTATTTGGGCCCGATTGTAATCTGCAGGAGTTATTGGAAGTTGTGTGTGCTTCCAGCACAGCACAGTATACATCTGTATATACCCTTTTAACTCTGCTGTTTTCTGGTTATTGTCTGCGTGCCCTGACCGCAGTATACACCGTGATATTCACCTCACCTATATAGCTAGTGGTCCATCTTTAACAATAGAGCTTGCAGTCAGTAGTGTCACTCAGGAGATAGTGCGTGCTGTGTGCGTGCTCTGTACCCAGTACATACCGCTATAATCCACCTACATAGCTGTTCTCTATTTGGGCCCGATTGTCATCTGCAGGAGTTATTGGAAGTTGTGTGTGCTTCCAGCACAGCACAGTATACATCTGTATATACCCCTTTAACTCTGCTGTTCTATAAAAAAGGCATCTGCAGGAGTTAGTGGGTGTTGTGTGCCTCCAGCACAATATTAACTACCCAACTACTGTTTTACCCAACTCCCTTCAGGCCATTACCATGTCTGGAAGGCCAGCAAGGAGAGGCAGACAGGCGCGAGCCGATAAAAGAGGGCAAGCAGGCTCTGTGTCTAGAGACAACAGTGCTGGTCGTGGACGCGGTGCATTGTCATCAGCACGTGGCCATGGGACATGCTTGTCCTTCTTTTCTGCAGCTGGACATGTTGAACCGCAACATGCCAACGACTTGGTAGAGTGGATGACCAAGCCCTCTTCATCCTCCTCATCCTCTCTCACCCAGTCTCAGGGTAGTAGAAAAGCAGCTGCCAACACATCGTCGTCCCTCCTCTCAATGTCATCATCAGTGACTCCTTCCCTAGACCCACCACGTCCTCCTGAGGAGTCTCCTGAACTCTTTGAGCACAGTGTTGGGTACATGCTCCAGGAGGATGCCCAGTGTTTGGTGGGCTCTGATGATGACACTCAGCTAGAGGAAGGCAGTAGTGTGAGCGCAGAGAGAGAGGATGCTCAAGAAGCACAGCAATCTGGCAGTCATGTTCCACAAGCTGCAGCATACTGCCAGGTTTGCTACAGCGATGAAGAGGGAGGGGATGATGAGGGCACTGACTCCACGTGGGTGCCTGGAAGGAGGGAGGAGGAGGAGGAGGAGGCACATGTCCAACGAGGCAGGATGCCCTCCGGGTGCCAGCTTAGGGGCAGCACACCGACTGAATCACACCGCAGAGCTCCGCCTGCGCAGAGCGCTTCCTCTGCGCGTTATTCTAAAAGTTCTTTGGTGTGGGCCTTTTTTGAGACGAGTGCATCAGATCGCACCGCTGCTATTTGCAACATATGTCTCAAGCGTATCTCACGTGGCCAAAACATCAGCCGCTTGGGCACCACATGCTTGACCAGACATATGTTGACCTGCCATGCAGCTCGTTGGCAAGCATACCTCAAAGACCCACACCAAAGAACAAAGCGGACCTCTCCTTGCTCCTCATCAGCTGGCATCTCCAACCCCACTAGACCTTCAGTCCTCTCTGAAACCTGTTCTGAGAGGAATGAAGGTGTAGAATTAGGTGTGTCACAGCCAAGTGCTTCCGGGAACTCTGCTAGTGGTACATCCACGTCCGATTATAGCAGGCAAATGTCCCTGCCCCAGCTGCTGGACCGGCGGAAGAAATTTACTCCCAGCCATCCACATGCCCAGCGGTTGAATGCTAGCTTGGCTAAATTGCTAGCACTTCAACTGCTGCCTTTTTTAGTTGGTAGACTCGGCCCCCTTCCGTGAGTTTGTACAATGTGCGGTTCCTCAGTGGCAGGTCCCCAAACGCCACTTTTTCTCACGGAAGGCGATTCCGGCTCTCTACCGGCATGTGGAAGGCAATGTCCTTGCCTCGCTGGACAGGGCTGTCAGCGGTAAGGTGCATATTACCGCTGACTCATGGTCCAGCAGGCATGGACAGGGACGTTACCTGTCTTTCACGGCCCATTGGGTCACTCTTCTGGCTGCTGGGAAGGATGCAGGACAAGGTGCAGTAGTGTTGGAGGTTGTTCCGCCACCACGCCTCCAAAATGCTACTATTGGTTGTGACACACCTCTCTCCTCCACCCCCTCCTCTTCTTCTTCCTCCATGGCCTCTTCCAGTGCTCTGTCCTCAAAACCAGCGGTGCTCCGTAGGCGTTGCAGGGGCTACGCAAGTACGCAGGCAAAACGATGCCATGCCATGCTTGCGCTGGTTTGTTTGGGGGACAGGAGCCACACTGGGGCGGATGTTTTGTCAGCTCTGCAGGGGCAGGCCGAGAGGTGGTTGACGCCACGCCAGCTTAAGCCAGGAATGGTGGTTTGCGACAATGGCACCAACCTCCTCTCCGCCCTCCGACAGGGACAACTGACCCATGTGCCCTGTGTAGCTCACGTCCTTAACCTGGTGGTGCAGCGGTTCTTGGGCAGGTACCCCGGCTTACAGAATGTCCTGAAACAGGCCAGGAGAGTCTGTGTGCATTTCCGCCGATCATTTAATGCCTGTGCTCGGCTGGCTGAGCTCCAAAAGGAGTTGAACCTGCCCAAGAACCGCCTTATATGTGACATGCCCACCAGATGGAACTCAACATTGGCCATGCTGCAGCGGCTGTACACGCAGCAGAGGGCCATCAATGAGTACCTGTGCGACTACGGCACCAGGACAGGGTCAGGGGAGCTTGGTTTTTTCTCACCACGCCAGTGGGGCATGATCAGGGATGCATGCACTGTCCTGTCACCGTTTGAGGAGGCCACAAGGATGGTGAGCAGTGACAGTGCATGCATCAGTGACACTGTACCTCTTGTCCACCTCTTGGAGCATACGCTGCGTGGAATAATGGACAGGGCACTTGAGGCAGAACAGAGGCAGGAAGAGGAGGACTTCCTTGCCTCTCAAGGCCCCCTTTATCCAGACAGTGTTCCTGCTGTGCCACCCATCACACAGGAAGAGGGTGAGGAGGAGGAAGAGGAGGAGGAGGATGATTGTGTCAGCATGGAGGTGGAGGCTGGCACTCAGCATCAGCAGCAGCAGCAGCAGCAGCAGCAGCAGCAGCAGTCTTATAGGGATTATTTACAGTCCCAAGAAACACGTGGACTTGTACGTGGCTGGGAGGAGGTAGCTGCGGATCATGTTGTCCTTAGTGACCCAGAGGACTCCGGACCGAATGCCTCAGCTAACCTACGCTGCATGGCCTCCCTGATCCTGCAAAGCCTGCGGAAGGATCCTCGTATTCTTCGGATCAAGGAGAGGGACCATTACTGGCTGGCCACTCTCCTTGATCCACGGTACAAGGGTAAGGTTGCCGACCTTATCTTGCCATCGCAGAGGGAGCAGAGGATGAGACATCTCCGGGAGGCCTTGCAGAAAGCTCTGTGCAACGCGTTCCCAGAGACTGGGAGGTCACAAACTCCTGGTCCTGGACAACGTGTTGCTGAGGCATCAGTCAGAAGGAGCGGTGGAGAAGGTGGCTGTCTGACTGATGCTTTCAGACAATTTTTTAGTCCGCAGCCCCAAGGTATGATTGGTTCCAGCACCCATCGCCAGCGTCTAATTTACATGGTGCAGGAATACCTAGGGGCAAGGTCAGACTTGGACACCTTTCCCACTGAAAATCCTCTGGCTTACTGGGTCTTGAGGATGGATCACTGGCCAGAGCTTGCACAGTATGCAATTGAGCTACTGGCCTGTCCTGCATCCAGCGTTCTTTCGGAACGCACCTTCAGTGCTGCTGGTGGCTTCGTTACTGATCACAGGGTGCGCCTGTCCACCGAATCAGTTGATCGACTGACCTTCATCAAGATGAATCAGTCTTGGATCACCCACAGCTACCAAGCACCTGAAGCTGATGTAACCGAATAATTTTTTTTGAAATACCACATCCCTTCAAGACTGCCTATGCTGATGCTGAGTGACTGTCCTGTTATGTTGATTGTCTATCCTCTTCCTCCTCCGCTGATATGTTGGAAGAACATTTTTGGTTCTGGGTGATGCCAGCAGCCCAATTTTTCTGCCCCTGTTTAACAGGGGCGTTTAAGTACAATTTTTGATGCAATGCTTTGCAGCAGGGCTAATTCCTGCAATAAAACTACAGTATATGGCAGAGGTTGCAGTGTGATGGCACCAGTGCCTAAGGCCCAATTTTTCTGCCCCTGTTTAACAGGGGCGTTTAAGTACAATTTTTGATGCAATGCTTTGCAGCAGGGCTAATTCCTGCAATAAAACTACAGTATATGGCAGAGGTTGCAGTGTGATGGCACCAGTGCCTAAGGCCCAATTTTTCTGCCCCTGTTTAACAGGGGCGTTTAAGTACAATTTTTGATGCAATGCTTTGCAGCAGGGCTAATTCCTGCAATAAAACTACAGTATATGGCAGAGGTTGCAGTGTGATGGCACCAGTGCCTAAGGCCCAATTTTTCTGCCCCTGTTTAACAGGGGCGTTTAAGTACAATTTTTGATGCAATGCTTTGCAGCAGGGCTAATTCCTGCAATAAAACTAAAGTATATGGCAGAGGTTGCAGTGTGATGGCACCAGTGCCTAAGGCCCAATTTTTCTGCCCCTGTTTAACAGGGGCGTTTAAGTACAATTTTTGATGCAATGCTTTGCAGCAGGGCTAATTCCTGCAATAAAACTACAGTATATGGCAGAGGTTGCAGTGTGATGGCACCAGTGCCTAAGGCCCAATTTTTCTGCCCCTGTTTAACAGGGGCGTTTAAGTACAATTTTTGATGCAATGCTTTGCAGCAGGGCTAATTCCTGCAATAAAACTACAGTATATGGCAGAGGTTGCAGTGTGATGGCACCAGTGCCTAAGGCCCAATTTTTCTGCCCCTGTTTAACAGGGGCGTTAAAGTAAAATTTTTGATGCAATGCTTTGCAGCAGGGCTAATTCCTGCAATAAAACTACAGTATATGGCAGAGGTTGCAGTGTGATGGCACCAGTGCCTAAGGCCCAATTTTTCTGCCCCTGTTTAACAGGGGCGTTTAAGTACAATTTTTGATGCAATGCTTTGCAGCAGGGCTAATTCCTGCAATAAAACTAGAGTATATGGCAGAGGTTGCAGTGTGATGGCACCAGTGCCTAAGGCCCAATTTTTCTGCCCCTGTTTAACAGGGGCGTTTAAGTACAATTTTTGATGCAATGCTTTGCAGCAGGGCTAATTCCTGCAATAAAACTACAGTATATGGCAGAGGTTGCAGTGTGATGGCACCAGTGCCTAAGGCCCAATTTTTCTGCCCCTGTTTAACAGGGGCGTTCAAGTACAATTTTTGATGCAATGCTTTGCAGCAGGGCTAATTCCTGCAATAAAACTAAAGTATATGGCAGAGGTTGCAGTGTGATGGCACCAGTGCCTAAGGCCCAATTTTTCTGCCCCTGTTTAACAGGGGCGTTTAAGTACAATTTTTGATGCAATGCTTTGCAGCAGGGCTAATTCCTGCAATAAAACTACAGTATATGGCAGAGGTTTCAGTGTGATGGCACCAGTGCCAAAGGCCCAATTTTTCTGCCCCTGTTTAACAGGGGCGTTTAAGTACAATTTTTGATGCAATGCTTTGCAGCATAGCTAATTCCTGCAATAAAACTAGAGTATATGGCAGAGGTTGCAGTGTGATGGCACCAGTGCCTAAGGCCCAATTTTTCTGCCCCTGTTTAACAGGGACATGTAATTACAATTCTTGATATAATATTTCACAGGAGGGCCCCTTCCTGTGCCCACCCAGAGTAACGGTGAGGACTTATAGTGTTGTGGCACCAGCACCACAACCACCAAAGGCCAATTTTTCTACCACTGTTCAACAATGGCATGTAATTACAATTCTTGATATAATCGTTGACAGCAGGGCGCTCCAGCGCCCACCAAGAGTCACTTTGAGGGCTTACAATGTTGTGGCAAAACCAACACCTTGTTCCGCCATTTCTGCAGAGCATATAGGGCAGGACCCTACTTTCAAACATCCAATTTACAAACATCTCCTACTTGCAAACGGAAGGAGACAACAGCAAGTGAGATGAAAAAAGATGGACGACAAAACAAATTATACAGGGGTGATAACCCTTCCCTATGTTTTCCAAAAAGCTTAAAAATAGTTTTTTTGACTGGAGCTACACTTTAAAAATGTACCAGTTGAAAATTACAAACAGATTCAACTTAACACAACAAACCTACACAGTCCCTGTCTTGTTTGCACCACCTGTATACTGCTGTTCTGAGTATATAGGGCCTGGGGCCACACACATTTCCTTTTTTTAATATGGGTACGGGGTTCCCCTTAATATGCGTACAAGACCCAAATAGGCTGGTAATGGGCAGGGAGGGCTACCCATGCCATTTTTCTGAATGATTTTCAACCATATTGCAGGAACCAGATATAACATTAAAACCGCAAGCAGTTTTAAATGGTGCTATTTCCGTTTAATGTCATTTTGTGCAGGGACTGTTCTAAACACGGGAAACACGTGGCACTTCACAGGCATACTACAGACACCCCCCAGGCACCATATTTAAAGGAATATTTCATTTTTTTTTTCACTTTAATCGTCATTAAAATCAGTGTTCCCGCCAAAACGGCCGCTTTTAAAACTTTTTATTGCATTGACCCATGTCCCCTGAGGCAGGAGTCAGGTCCCCAAACCCTTTTTAGGACAGTATCTTGCATATCAGCCGTTAAAATTAGCACTTTCCATTTCGAACGTTCGAGTCCCATAGACTTCAATGGGGTTCTAACGTTCGTTACGAACGCGGGGTCCGTTCGAAAGTTCTGGTGCGAACCGAACCGGGGGGTGTTCGGCTCATCCCTACTGGACAATATAGCTGGACTCTCTCTGCTGTGTTTTCCTGTGAAAGACTTTTGCCTGGCTGACTTCCCTTCTGGTTCCTGATCCTGTTTGCTGCACCCAACATCGCAGATCTGTGGACTCCTGTTTCTCTGACTTGTTCTGACTACCTGTCCTGGTTAACAAACTCTGGCTATGTTTTGACTACGTTTGCTCTTTTTATACCATTTAACCATTTTATTAAATAGCGTGATTTTTTACTGCACTTCTGTCTCAGTTTGATTCATGGTTCCTAACAGTAGGCAAAAGCCATGAATTCAGACGATGCAGGCAATCCACTTGTTGGTAATATTTTTTACAGATTGGATGAGCAATATCACAGCATGGATCAGTTTGCCAAAGAGTTATGCGTGCTCCTGAGTCACACTGCTCACCTGGATCCTCCCACTGAGGTTGTTCCTGGGCAACTTGTGTTGTAGGTCATCCCTGCTGATGCTCCAGTCTCTGTGCAGGCACCTGCCTCGAATATTACCTCTATGAGAGGTATGTCTGGTTCCACTCCGCTCTGCTTCCCTAGCGATTTGGGGAAGATCCAGTTCGATGCAGAGGGTTTCTTAACAAGGTTGGGATATACTTTGAGATGTTGCCCCAGGGATTTCCCACAGATAGAAGCAAAGTAGGCTTTGTGATTTCTTTGCTTTCTGAGAGAGCCTTGGCCTAGGCAACCCCTCTATGGGAAATGCAAAACCCTTTTGTCTTAAGTTATAATGAGTTTGTGGCTTCCTTTAAAAGGGCATTTGACGTTCCTCCTGGTACCGAGTATGACAGCGAGGTAGAACCTATGCAATTAGGCTTCACATCTCTGCTGATGAAAGGGCCTTTAGGAGGAGGGAGAGATTGTGCCTTTATTGTGGCCAGGCAGGTGACTTCCTGAAGTCTTGTCCTACCCATCCGGGAGAACACTTGAGGTTCTGTAGGGGACATACTCAATGCCGCGTACACACGACCGGACTTTCCGGCAGACTAGGTTCGATGGGATCAGTCCATCAGACAATCCGATCGTGTGTGGGCTAGTCTGACTGTTTTTTATAAGAAAAAATCAGACGGACCTAGAAATAGAACATGTTTCAAATCTATCCGACGGACTCAATTCCGACGGACTAAAAATCTGGAAAACCATTCGTCTGTGTGCTAGTCCGACGGACCTAATACGACGCAAGGGCAGCTATTGGCTACTGGCTATTGAACTTCCTTGTTTAGTCCTGTCTTATGTCATCACATTCAAAATGAATGGACTTTCGAATGGACTCAGTCCGTTCGTGTGTGGCCAAGTCCGTTCGTTCTGAAAGTCCATCGGACCTCCTCCGAAAGTCCATCAGGAAGACCGTTGGACCTAGTCCGTTGAAAAGTTTGGTCGCGTGTACGAGACATTAGGTGGCATTGGCGCGGTGACAAAACCAAGCTTCTCAGAACCTGTTCTGCCGCAGAGTTCGTACAGGTAGTCGTTAACTGCACGTTTCTGCTGGAGCAGCCTATCAAGAATATAGAATGTTGAGTTCCATTGCGTCGGCCATACACAAATAAGACGTCTGACCGGCAGATTGTGTCGCCGCTGAATGTTAGCAAGGCGAGCCATGGCCGTGTAAGATCTTCTGAAATGGGCCGAGATTTTCCTTG
Source organism: Lithobates pipiens (assembly GCF_037356315.1). Taxonomy (NCBI): domain Eukaryota; kingdom Metazoa; phylum Chordata; class Amphibia; order Anura; family Ranidae; genus Lithobates; species Lithobates pipiens. The sequence goes on along the minus strand of NW_027507903.1, from coordinate 164,570,837 downwards.
CCTGCCACAAGATGTCCTGGACCCCAGGGTATTTGACAACGAATCACTGCACGACCAAGTTTAAGACGTGTGCCATGCATGGCACGTGTGTAATTTTGCCCTGTTTCAATGCACTAAGCAGATTGGCACCGTTGTCACACACCACTTTACCAACTGTCAAATTGAGTGGTGTTAGCCACTGATCTGCCTGTGAACGCAAAGCTGAAAGGAGTGCAGGGCCAGTGTGGCTCTTGGCTTCCAGGCACAACAGACGCAGCAAAACATAGCAACGTCTCACCTGGCATGTCGAATAGATTCTGGGGATCTTGGGCGGCGTAGCGAAAGAGACGCTAGCAGTGGAAAAGGAGGAGTCAGCCGAGGAGAAGAGGGAGGATGGCGTAGGAGGAGGAGAAGAAGAGGCAGGCCTGCATAAAATCCATGGCGGTAAAACCAAATCTACACGGGTGCCACGGGTTACATGCTTGACGGCTATCAGAAGGTTCACCCAGTGGGCAGTAAAAGTTATATACCTTCCCTACCCGTGTTTTCTAGACCACGTGTCTGGGGTCAGATGTATCTTGGCACCGACACTGTGTGCCAGAGATACATGGCCATATAGCTCTGGGATGCCCTTCTGTGAGAAATACTTCCTTCCTGGGACCTTCCATTGTGGTGTTCCAATGACCATACATTTTTGAAAGGCCGCCGAGTCCACCAGTTTATATGGCAGTAGTTGGCGGGCTATCAGTTCTGACAAGCCAGCTGTCAACCGTTGGGCAAGAGGGTTATCCGGAGTCATCATTTTTTTTACGCTTGAACATTTGGCCCACGGAAGCCTGCCTTTTTTTCCAGAAAACCGTGAGGACGACATGATGGAAGGTGGAGTGGAGGACAATTGTGAGGCGAGAGGAGAAGGAGAAGTAGAAGACGTGGCTGGACAGTGAGAGCCTGGAGTGTGGCTTTGTGGGTTCCGTTGCTCCCACTGGGCTCAGTGATGGCAGCTGCTCATGTGCCTTCTTAAGGCGGTCGTCCCTAGGTGAGTGTTGGGCTTACCGCGACTTATGCATTGACTGCAAAGGCTGCAGATGGCAACACTATTGTCAGCAGCTGACACGTTAAAAAAAGCCCACACTGCGGAGCCATGTGCCGGAGTCCTGGAAGTGCCAGATGTGACTGTACATGGTTGATGCCTTGCTCCTGATACATTAGCAGTCTGCTTTGTCGCTCCTGTGCAATCTAAGTTCCGCCTGCTTCTCCTCCCTACCTGCTGGTCCATATCTCCCTCTGAAATCCCCTCCTCTTCCTCTCTTTTGGGCACCCACGTGACATCACTAGACACGTCATCATTGATGTCACCTTCCCCACCGCTATAATTAGAGATCTTGAAGTAGGCAGCAACACCGGGGACCAACTTCCTCCTTAGGCTGATCTGGGTACTGTCGTCAGACTGCTGAGTGGTGGTCGTTGCTACCTCCTCTTGCTGATCCAATGCCAAGAGTGGCTGCGCATCGGCAATGTCTTGTGATGGATCGGAAAATAATTCCTGTGAATCAAGCGGAGGGTATATGGTGGTGATGGTGGTGGTGTTGGTGGTAGTGTCTTTGGGGGTGCACACAGCAGAGAGTGAAGAAGAGGATGCAGATCGAGAGGATGAGGAGGGTACAGAAGAGTAAGGCTGAGTGAGCCACTCAACCAAGTCTGGTGTGTCCTTTGACGTAATCGAACACACCTTCTGCAATTTGCCACTGTGACTCAAGCCTGTTGCTCCTGCCCTACCCCTACCACCCCTGCGGAAGGGCCTGCCTCTTCCTCTGCCTGTAATTTTTTAAATGACCCTGTGACAAAAGTCTCTAGAGAAGTACAGTATTGGAAGAAGGTATATAACACCCCGCTTCAATCTGTCGTTTTGGGGGGCCACTGGTCTATCACACCAGTTATAATACTTTTTATTTAATTGCGTTTGTCACTCTTTGTACCGCTCAGCAGTCACAATGCTGCACAGTGGAAATGCACTATACTATGCTTTCTATATTTGTAAGTATTTATATGTGTATTACACCCCTATATACTGCACACCAAATAGTACACCTATACCAGTCTTTAAAAGGACCTTTGTGGACCTAATAGTAGCTATCTAGTAGCTAGTGAATTGCAGACGGTCCCTGCTCCAAACACCAAACTGTCCCTCCCTACACTGAGAAACAACCGCTGCAGAATCAGTCAGCAGCACAGCAGTGCAGTGCACTATAATATGCTTTCTATATTTGAAAGAAAGTATATTATACATGTATTACAACCCTATATACTGTACACCTATACCAGTCCTTAAAAGGACCTTTGTGGACCTAGTAGCTAGTGATTTGCAGACTGTACCTGCTCCAAACACCAAATTGTCCCTCAGTCCCTACACTGATAAAAGACAGCTGCAGAATCGGTCAGCACTCAGCAGCACAGCAGTCAGCAGTGCACCATAATATACTTTCTATATTTGAAAGAAAGTATATTATATGTGTACAAGCCTATATACTGTACACCTATACCAGTCCTTAAAATGACCTTTGTGGACCAGGTAGCTAGTGATTTGCAGACTGTCCCTGCTCCAAACACCAAACTGTCCCTCAGTCCCTACACTGATAAAAGACAGCTGCAGAATCAGTCAGCACTCAGCAGCACAGCAGTGCACCATAATATACTTTATATATTTGAAAGAAAGATTATTATACGTGCACAACCCTATATACTGTATACCTATACCAGTCCTTAAAAGGACCTTTGTGGACCTAGTAGCTAGTGATTTGCAGACTGTCCCTGCTCCAAACACCAAACTGTCCCTCAGTCCCTACACTGATAAAAGACAGCTGCAGAATCAGTCAGCACTCAGCAGCACATCAGTCAGCAGTGCACCATAATATACTTTCTATATTTGAAAGAAAGTATATTATACGTGTACAACCCTATATCCTGTATACCTATACCAGTTCTTAAAAGGACCTTTGTGGACCTAGTAGCTAGTGATTTGCAGACTGTCCCTGCTCCAAACACCACACTGTCCCTCAGTCCCTACACTGATAAGAGACAGCTGCAGAATCGGTCAGCACTCAGCAGCACAGCAGTCAGCAGTGCACTATAATATACATTCTATATTTGAAAGAAAGTATATTATTGGTGTATTACAACCCTATATACTGTACACCTTTACCAGTCCTTAAAAGGGCTTTTGTGGACCTAATAGTAATAGCTATTAGCTAGTGATTAGACTGACTGTCCCTGCTCCACACAGCGTCCTTTCACTACACTGACAAAAGACAGAATGTAAAATGGCCGCCAGATCAGGTCTATTTATAAGGTGGGGGTATGTCCAATTTTCCATGTGCTGAAATGTCTCAATTGGCTGTCCTGTACCCCAAGATGGATGTGTCAAGGGTCAAAGTTCTTCACAATGTAAACGCATATGTCCGCCGCACGAACAGCGCCAGAAGTCCGCTGGTTTGGCAAATCGCGAACAAGCAAAATTCGCCGCAAACCGACCACCGGCCAAACTGTAAGGACATCTCTATCAAGCAACATATCCCACTACAAACCTTGTGAGAGGGTCACAGGGTAAATGTATAACATCTGGGTTTTTGCGGAAAAAAAAACAGCCAGCTGCAGCCACCTGGATGCCCAGTCTGTATTAGGAGCAGAGGAAAAAGGTGTGGTGGACCTTGTATCATTCCTATTCCAACAGGGATATGTGGACAACTTTTACACCAGCCTGTCCCTTTTCCAGCACCGTTATCTCCAGCAAACTGTAACCTGTGGTATATGTTGACCAATTCAGATGGGCTTTCCACAACTGGTTGCCACCAAGCTGAAAAGGGGGAGTCAGATAGTTTGCAGAATGAAAACATTTTGTCCCTTAATTGGAAGAATAAGCAGGATGTGTGTGTAATTTCCTTCATCCACAAAGACATCTCTATGGAAATCCAAGGAAGGCACAGTCTGCTCCAAAAACCTGATTATGGTTACAACATGACTACAACCAGTTCATGGGAGATGTCAATTATAATGACCAAATGCTACAGCCCTACTTAGCAAGCAGAAGATCAATCCATTGGTACAAATAAGTGTCCATATACAGTACCTTTTCAAGTTGGCCATAAGAGCACATTGCACATTGATATAAAGAGGAAGTACAAGATTGGCACATGAGCATGGAACACTTTAAATAAATGTTTGCACACAAGTTGAAATTCAAATTTAATGAGTAAAAACTGTTGTTTACAGATTTTGCATATATTGATATAAAATGTGTATTTCTGTGGCAATGTTTAGACAATTTCAATCAATGCGTAGAGATACATTGCATACATTGGTATAAAGAGGAAATGGTAAATGTGCATGGTCACATTTTATGGTTTATCTTTTACATCGTTATTTATATGTTTAGCACTGTTATATATGAGAATAGGGGTTGATTTACTAAAACTGGAGCGTGCAGAATCTGGTGTAGCTCTGCATAGAAACCAATCAGCTTCAAAGCTACATTACACAAGCAGACGTTAGAGGCTGATTGGCTACCATGCACAGCTGCAACAGGTTTTGCACTCTTTTGCAGTATTAGTAAATCAACCCAATAGTGCCTAAATTAATGTGTAGATGGTGTAGAGCAGTGGTTCTCAACTCCTATCCTCAGGGCCCACTAACAGGCCAGAATTTAAGTATTGCCTTGGAAAGATGCAGACTGAAATACTGCAATCACTGAGCAGCTAATTATATCACCATGTATTTCAGTTATCTTGCAAACCCGGCCTGTTAGTGGGTGATGGATACTGTCAGATAGTTAATTAGAGTATCGGTGGAGGACAGTTGAGAAATAACGTTATCAGAAATACAATGCTACAGCGAGGTATACTATTCATCTATTTTAAACCAATTAGTCCATATTTTCCATTGTGAGTCAAAGTTCTTTCTAGTATCACTTTTTTTTTAACTAGTAAAGATTTATATATATATATATATATATATATATATATATATATATATATATATATATATATATATATATATATATACTGTATATATATATATATATATATATATATATATATATATATATAGTGAGACTGTGTAATTTCAAGTACTTCAGATGCATTAAGAAACCTTGTTGGATTTCCAATATTTCATTATAAGTGATCCAGATGCCAATAAGACATGAGTGACTACTGTACAAAAAAACTTTCAATATCTACATTTAATAATGCCATACTGGGGTTTGGTGATGTAAAGACTCAATAATACTTTAAATAACACATAATATGCTATTCCAGAAGCTGGTAAGATGCTTACAGGACCAAAACATATGGAGGATATTTCCCACTGCACCACAGTCTCGCCAGCATAGTGGTGGTTTGAGTTGACCAAATTTAGACATCCTACATGGTGTAAGATACCACTTCAAAGCTATTTTTGGCAGATTACCCAGTGGTTTACACATCTGGAAGCTTTATTTGTAATCGGAGTCTTCAAGTGGGAAATGTGATATTACTTAAGAAACAAGGCCTGAGGTGTGCCATGGCCTGGATGGTCAGTATGACTGAAAAGAGGGCATACCCTGAATGTAAGAATAAGAAAAAATACTATGAGTATGAGTGAATAAACTGGGGAAACGGGTGGGTGGGCACCTAGAAAACACCAAACCTGGCCCTGACAGAGGAGGAGGGTTAAATAGTCTCTCAGACTCCTCCCACAAATACAATACGGCCAGCCTTCCTACTTGTAATCGGAGTCTTCAAGTGGGAAATGCGATATTACTTAAGAAACAAGGCCTGAGGTGTGCCATGGCCTGGATGGTCAGTATGCCTGAAAAGAGGACAAGGAGACAAAAGTTTAGGTGGGAAAGGGAAGGTCAAGATCCCATCCATAAAATGACGTATGCCCAAACGCCAACCATAAGAAACCAGTAAGTATCCGCTGTGAGAGTAGAACCCACCGACTCCTGACCTGGAGATGAGATGAGATGAGACTGATGCCCAAGGTAACCCAGACATGAGAATGAACTGCTTGTGAATGAGAGGATACGTGGGGAAAAGGGAGCAAGGGCTGACCCGAAGAACCCCTGCAAGAAGATGGCCGAGCAGCCTGAAAATACCTACAACGGACACCAGAAGAAGCACCGTGAAACAAGCCCCACCCCCCCCCCCCCGGCCTACCCATACCTGGTAAGAGGAAGTGAGAGGGTGAGTGCCAAAAATACAAGTGATAGGAGAGGAAAAGCTGGCTGCCAGATGGATGTGATGGAGTAGGTGCCATGGCAATGAGCATCATCAACATGGATACACCAAGACAGACTGGTCCCACCGGATGCGAACAGGTCATGCTTCAGCCTGAGACCTATCAACCAAGACCGAATCCTTAACCGAGGAAGGAGAGTCAGACTCCAACCCAGGGAAATAAGTCCCATGGCATGTTACAGCCATGCCCAAGTGACTGAAGCCCCCACCTGGAACAGACCGGGGATCAGCAAAGATGACTGGGCCGATGTCCCTGAGCAGTACTCCAGGCAACCTCCTAGACACAAGCTCGAAGCTGAGAGTGGAATCCAGAATCATGACGACGTCGACCAAAAAAAACCTACCACCTAAGGACCGTGGCTAGGACACACCCTGACTATACATCCCTGGGCGGTAACCAGGGCCTCAACACAACAGGACATCAACTGAAGAAAATAGACGACTGCTTCTGACCCAAGGGTGAACCCAGTGGCGAAACGATATCCGCACCAATCCGCTAGCCGCCCCAACAATGGCTGAACTGAAGGAAGTGAGTGCAAGCACAGTCGATATTGGTATGGATGCCCAACCTAAAACACAAACTAGACAAATGACAGACAATCAGACATGAGAACAACAACGCCCCTCTGCCTACCTAAGAATGAAGCATGAGCAGAAATGTCAAGACCACTGTGCGTACATGAACCTGATGACAGACCCCCCCCCTCCTTTGTGTAAGTGGCAAGTAAGCCCGAGTAACCTGCAGCACAGAGACAGGTAATTAACTGGAAACTCAGGGCTAGTGTACCCACAGGCCGTGGTGGGTAGTTGTAAAGATGTGGTGAATGAACATGCATCGTATGACGTATGGTATATGGGCGAGAAGACTGTGGACAACAATCAATTAACAAACTAAACCTCAGCCCGCATGGATCTGTAGACGTGCGAGTCCTAGCTAACTGACCCCGGTACAAACATGAACACAGATACGATGAGACATGACAATCAATGCAGACAAATCTACCAGAGTATGTCATAAGTGAACAACGCCCTTCTGAGAACTCTGAGGCCAAACACAGAGGTTGAAACACTATGACAGAAATGCTGGGCAGAAATGCCATGACAGAAATATTGCCAGAAAAAATGTCACGACAATGCCATGACAGAAATGCTAAAAGTTGACCTGGGTAGAACGATGACTGAAATCCCGGGGCAGAACGCTATGACAGACATGCTGGCAGAACGCTATGACAGACATGCCGGGCAGAATGCTATGACAGGAACCCAGGGGCACAACACTATGACTGCCATGCTGGACAGAGCGCTATGACGGAAATACTGGACCGAACGCTATGACGGAAATACTGGACCGAACGCTATGACAGAAAAAGCTGGACTAAATGCTATGACCGAAACCTGGACAGAACACTATGACACGAAAGCTAGATAGAATGCTATGACCGAGAATGCTGGACCAATTGCTATGACAGAAATGCTGGGCCGAACATTATGACAGAAAATGCTGGGCCTAACGTTATGACAGAAAATGCTGAACAGAACGCTGTGACAGAAAAACTGGACTAAATGCTATGATCGAAACCTGGACAGAACGCTATGACAGAAATGCTGGACAGAACGCTATGACAGGAAAGCTAGATAGAATGCTATGACCGAAAATGCTGGACCAAACGCTATGACAGAAATGCTGGGGCGAACATTGTGACAGAAAATGCTGGGCCGAACGTTGTGACAGAAAATGCAGGACAGAACGCTGTGACAGAAATGCTGGACAGAACGCTGTGACAGAAATGCTGGACAGAACGCTGTGACAGACATGCTGGACAGAACGCTGTGACTGAAATGCTGGACAGAACGCTATGACAGAAATGCTGGACCGAACGCTATGACAGAAATGCTGGACCGAACGCTATGACAGAAATGCTGGACCGAACGCTATGACAGAAAATGCTGGGCAGAACGCTGTGACAAAAAATGCTGGGCAGAACGCTGTGACAGAAAATGCTGGGCAGAATGCTGTGACAGACATGCTGGACAGAACGTTGTGACAGAAATGCTGGATAGAACGTTGTGACAAAAATGCTGGGCAGAAAATGCTGGGCAGAACGCTGTGACAGAAAATGCTGGGCCGAACACTGTGACAGAAAATGCTGGGCCGAACGCTGTGACAGAAATGCTGGGCAGAACGCTGTGACAGAAAATGCTGGGCCGAACGCTGTGACAGAAATGCTGGGCAGAACGCTGTGACAGAAATGCTGGGCAGAACGCTGTGACAGAAATGCTGGGCAGAACGAAGTGACAGAAACGCTGGCAGAATGCTATGACAGAAACGCTGGCAGAACGCTATGACAGAAAACGCTGGCAGAACGCTATGACAGAAACATGCTGGCAGAACGCTATGACAGAAAAACGCTTGCAGAACGCTATGACAGAAAACGCTGGAAAAAGGCTATGACAGAAAACGCTGGAACAAAGCTATGACAGAAAAACGCTGGCAAAATGCTATAACAGAACGCTACGACAGAAAATTGCTGATGGAAGCTACCACAGAGACACCCGGGCTGACCGCAATATAACACCGACCAAAGAAAACAACCAACAAGTAAAGCAGCAACCTGGGTGGACTGAGATCCTCCATCACTGCAGCAGAGATGCCAGTCTGCACTGCGGGCAGGAAAGGAGCAACAGGTGGGTGAGGTGACAGCCCATCCCCCTTCTGAGCACCAGGACCCACAGAGAGATGCACACTTAGGCAGCCGGCCGATACCACCCCCCCCCCCCCACATGAGCAAGGGGAGAGAGGATCCAGCGGCTGTCCGATCACCAGGCGGGCTCTCTGCAGCTCTGGCGACAGACATGCATGGGCAGCGGAGCCAGCGGTGGCCGACCACCCCCCCCTGCTGCCATGCTAGCAAGGGGGGAGAGGAGCCAGCGGGCGGCCGACCACCCCCTCCCCCCGCCGCCATGCGAGCAAGGGGAGATAGGAGCCAGCGGGCGGCCGATCACCAGGCGGGCTCCCAGCAGCCCCGCTGATCACACCCTCCCCCCCAGGGAGAATCAGCCGACGGCCGCCACGTGGAGCCCCCACCGGACGAATTGGCAGGCGGACGGAGCACAACACACATGGGGAGAGAGAGGAGCTGGGGTGGCCGATCACCCCCCTCTCCCCACACTGGAAGAAACGGCAGGCGGGTGGACAGAGCAAACACATGGGGAGAGAGAGGAGCTGGGGCGGCCGATCACCCCCCCTCTCCCCACACTGGAAGAAACAGTGGGCGGGTGGACAGAGCAAACACCTGGGGAGAGAGAGGAGCTGGGGTGGCCGATCACCCCCCCTCTCCCCAAACTGGAAGAAATGGCGGGTGGGTGGACAGAGCAAACATGTGGGGAGAGAGAGGAGCTGGGGCGGCCGATCACCCCCCCCCTCTCCCCACACTGGAAGAAACGGCGGGAGGGTGGACAGAGCAAACATGTGGGGAGAGAGAGGAGCTGGTGGCGGCCGATCACCCCTCTCTCTCCACACTGGAACATGACAGGAGAACGCACCCCCGCTCCCCACCAGCATGAACGCAGAGAAGTGAGTGGTGGGGGATAGATGGGCAGCCCTTCCCCCATGAGCTGCCTCCACCTAGAAAACACCAACCCTGGCCCTGGCCAGCCTTCCCACATATTGATCTGAATGCATATTGCCACTGGGAAGTCATGAAGGTGATGACTAAGTCAGATTTCCATTTTTGATAAGGAGATGATCTGGTAAAAATGAGTTTGTGTTGATAAAGATTGTAGAAAAAAGATATACCTTTACAGGGCACAGGGATCTTTGTGTAGAACAGTGTTAATTTTAGTCTTAGGACTAAAATGGCATTTTAGTTTTAGTCTCATTTTAGTCTTCTGCAATTGTTTTAGTTTTAGTCGTATTTATTCGCATTTATTGTCCAACATTTTAGTCAAATAAAATCTCCAGTACATTTCAGTAATTGCAATTTAATTGTAGTCATAATCTTTTGACTAAAATGGCATTATAGTTTAAGTCTCATTTTAGTCTTTTGACTAAAATGGCATTTTAGTTTTAGTCGTATTTTAGTAATCTCAATTGTTTTAGTTTTATTCGTATTTTATTCGACTAAAATAGTATTCATTTAGTCGACTAAAATGTTTTAGCCATTTTAGTAGACTAAAATGTTTTAGTCATTTTAGTAGACTACAATGTTTTAGTCATTTTAGTCGACTAAAATGTTTTAGTCATTTTAGTAGACTAAAATGTTTTAGTCATTTTAGTCTACTAAATTCCTAAGGATTTCAGGAAGTGGGATATTTGGACATATTTATAGTCGTCAGATGGAGGAAGATTTAATTCTATTTTGAGTTCCTCAAATGATTTGAGTGTATTGTTGTCATATAGATCATCAACCTATTTGATACTTGCGTTTACTAATGTCATGTACACACGAGTAGAAGGTCTGTCAGAAAAAGTCTGATGGGAGTTTTTCATCCTATATTCTGATCGTGTGTACGCTCCATCAGACTTTTTCTGTCGAAAATTCTGACGCACTAAGATAGTGAACATGTTTTCAATTTTCCCGACAGATCTAATTGCTGTCCCTTGGTAATTTGTCTTTTTGAAATGTACCTGTATACTCACAAACAATCTGTCCAATTTTTGGAAAAACACATACAGTAGGTGACCACGATATTGTGTCAATCTCGCCGCTTTTATCGGCAAGATTGACACCCTGCGAGCCCCGTCGCGGGAGCCAGCGCCGAGCCGGCTCGCATCGGGAAAGGAAAAATGTTTATTTTCCTTTCCCGATAAGTGACAAGCCTCGTTGGCTGGGTTGACACTGGTGCCGGGATCCAAACTGGATTCCCGCCAATACCAGGCACTGTATTTGGTATGAATCCTAAGGGAGAACTCCATGCCAAATTGAAAAAAAACGGCATGGGTTCCCCCTTCGGAGGCATACCAGGCCCTTCGGTCCGGTAGGGATTTTAAGGGGAATCCCCTACTCCAAAAAAACGGCGTGGGGTCCCCCCCAAAATCCATACCAGACCCCTATCCGAGCACGCAGCCCGGCCGGTCAGGAAAGGGGGTGGGGACGAGCGAGCGCCCGCCCTTCTGAGCCATACCAGGCCACGTGCCCTCAACATGGGGGTGTGTGCTTTGGGGGGAGGAGGGCACCCTGTGGCCCCCCCACCCCAAAGCACCTTGTCCCCATGTTGATGAGGACAAGGGCCTCTTCCCGACAACCCTGGCCGTTGGTTGTCGGGGGTCTACAGGCGGGGGGCTTATCAGAATCCAGGAGCCCCCTTTAATAAGGGGGCCCCCTGATCCCAGCCCCCCACCCTATGTGAATGAGTGTGGGGTACAATGTACCCCTACCCATTCACCTGTGAACAAAAAAAACAAAAAAAAAAAGACAAGGTTTAAAAATAATTTATTGCACTGCTCCGGGGGTCTTCCGTCTTGGGGGGTCTTCTCACCGGACTCCTCCGCTATCTTCTGCTCTTTTACTAGCTCTTTTACTAGTGGAGGAGCCCAGCTTTCTTCATTGCCGCCACCGCCCGGGGTCTTCTTCCGACTTTGGGGGTCTTGTCCCCCTCTTCAGTTCTTCTTGCCAGGCCACCGCTTCTTCTTCCAGCTCTTTTACTAGCAGTGGCCCGGTCGTCTGCTGCCGCCGCCGCCTTCCGTTCTTCTTCTTCTGCTTCTTCCTTCTTGAGATGTTGACTCGACGCTCTCTCAGGCCAAAATGCCAGAGACGCGGTGTGCGGTGACTTATATAGGGACAAGGGGTGGGGGTCACCGGTTGATGCCACATGGTGACCCTGCCCCTTATGATGTCACAGTCCCAGCATCCTCCAGGGATGTGACATCATAAGGGGACGGGGTCACCATGTGACATCAACTGGTGACCCTGCCCCCCTGTAGCTATATAAGTCACCGCACACCGCGTCCCTGGCATTGCGGCCGGAGAGAGCGTTGAGTAAACATCTCAAGAAGGAAGAAGCAGAAGAAGAAGAAGAACGGAAGGCGGCGGTGGCGGTGGCGGTGGCGGCAGCGGCAGCGGCAGCAGAAGACCGGGCCACCGCTAGTAAAAGAGCTGGAAGAAGAAGCGGTGGCCCGGCAAAAAGAACCGAAGAGGGGGACAAGACCCCCGAAGTCGGAAGAAGGACAGCGCAGTGCATTGTGGGCCGTTCGCGCCATGCGTATTTGGCGCGAATGGCCTCCAGAGTTCTGGCTTCGCCAAACGGGCAAACAGCCGGTGTTCAAGTCAAACATGTGTTCGACTCAAACACCAAGCTCATCCCTAATGTGGAATAGGGAAATCGTCATTATTCAAAATAAATTGATTGTTATGGAACCACAAATGAAGAACATGGTAGATGATTGGCTCCGTGCTGATATTCTCTCCTGGTCACCACAATGCCGTGAGACATGCTTTCTGAAGGTATCCAAGGCCCTGTGCACCTCTTCACTCCCCTCCCTGCCGGAGGAGTACTGTGATTTTAACGATGTCTTTGATAAAGGTCAAGCCGGTAGTTTGCCTCCACACCGGTCTTATGATTGCGTAATTGACCTTCAACCTGGTGCCATACCTCCTCGTGGCCGGGTTTACCCTTTGTCGGTCTTGGAAGATAAGGCCATGGAGGAGTATGTTGCTTATGCACGTTCTTGAGGTTTCATCCGCAAATCCTCGTCTCCTGCTGGTGCTGGTTTCTTCTTGGTGAAAAAGAAGAGTGGTGAACTGAGACCTTGTATAGATTATAGGGGTCTCAATCGTGTCACGATTAAGAATGCCTACCTGATTCCATTGATTACAGAGTTATTTGACCGCCTCAAGGAAGTAACGGTTTTCTCAAAGCTTAACTTAAGAGGGGCATACAATCTCGTGTGCATTAAGGATGGCGAGAGCAGAGACTGAAGCATGGGCCAAGGGTGTTTAGATTTAGAGGTTGTGTCCATCTTGTAGTCTACCGAAAGTTTATAGTCTCCATTATCAATACTCCTTTTTTAATCCTGTTGATTTGGCAGAATAATTGTTTTGGAGTGTTGGGCGCATATAAGTTGACTATTGTGTATAGCTTATTGAATGTTCCCACCAGGATCAAATATATTCCTTCTGGATCTGCTTGTAGCTGCCGAAGGGAGAAGGCAATTAAGTACTTAATGGCAGTGAGCACTCCTTTTTGCTCATTAGATGCGGAGGCCTTAAATATACGTGGAAAATTCTTATGATGGAAAGAGGGAAGATTATTAGCCATAAAATGTGTCTCTTGTATACACAGGATGTCTGAGCGTAATTTGAGAGCTTCTCTCCAGACTGAGGATCTTTTTGCTGGATTAAATTTTTTTATTTTAAGTACCATAATTAACAGTTAATGACTAAAGTTAGTAATACCTCATAGAGTCTGTAGTGTCTCGGAAAGATCAAGTATTTGGATGTTCACGAGTTTCAACTAGGGATGGGCAAACGGTTCGCCCAGCGGTCGTTTCGCTGCAAATTTCGGCTGTTCGCCGTCTGCCCGATCGGCGGACTATTGCCGCTGTTCGCCCCGGCGGACTTCCGTGTTTACTATGTAAAAGAACTTTGACCTATGATGACACATCCATCATGGGGTACAGGACATTACAGCACATGGACACTTGGACATTCCCCCTAACTTATAAATAGAATCGATCCGGCGGCCAATTTACATTCTTTCGTATGTCACTATAGGGAGAGGTTGCTGTGTGGAGCAGGGAGAGACTGCAGTGACCCAAACCGCTAGCTATTAGGTCCACAAAAGTTATTTTAAGGACTGGTATGGTATAGGTGTTAGGTGTAGTTCAGGATATAGGTTTGAGGCACTGCTGTGCTAGTGATTGTTGCAGCAGCCTGTCTTTTGTCAGTGTAGAGAGAGGGACAGGACGCTGTGTGCAGCAGGGACAGTCAGTTTAATCATTAGCTGTTACTATTAGGTCCACAAAAGTCCTTTTCAGGACTGGTATGGTAAAGTAATACAGGATATAGTTTTGAGTGTTATTCAAGTTATTGTTCCAGCAGCCTGTGTTTTGTCAGTTTAAATAGGGACAGGCAGGAAGCTGTGTGTGGCAGTGAGGGACAGTCAGTTTAATCAGTAGCTGTTACTATTAGGTCCACAAAGGTTCTTTTCAGGACTGGTATGGTAATAGGCTTGTACACGTATAATATTCTTTCTTTCAAATATAGAAAGAATATTATACTTGACTGCTGCCCTTCTGCTGCAGTAGTCCTTTATGAGTATAGGGACTGAGGTTCAGTCTGCTAATCATTCACAACCTACTAGTTCCACAAAGGTCCTTATAAGGACTGGTAAGGTATAGGGTACTACAGTACATAGGGTTGAGTGAGGTACAGTCTGCTATTCCTTAAGGACTGGTATAGGTCCACAATATATAGGGTTGAGGTGCACTACTGCTGACTGCTGCCCTTCTGCTGCAGCAGTCCTTTATCAGTATAGGGACTGAGGTACAGTCTGCTAATCATTCACAACCTACTAGTTCCACAAGGGTCCTTATAAGGGCTGGTAAGGTATAGGGTACTACAGTACATAAGGTTGAGTGAGGTACAGTCTGCTATTCCTTAAGGACTGGTATAGACCCACAATATATAGGGTTGAGGTGCACTACTGCTGACTGCTGAGCTTCTGCTGCAGCAGTCCTTTATCAGTATAGGGACTGAGGTACAGTCTGCTAATCATTCACAACCTACTAGTTCCACAAAGTTCCTTATAAGGACTGGTAAGGTATAGGGTACTACAGTACATAGGGTTGAGTGAGGTACAGTCTTCTATTCCTTAAGGACTGGTATAGGTCCACAATATATAGGGTTGTGGTGCACTACTGCTGACTGTTGCCCTTCTGCTGCAGCAGTCCTTTATCAATATAGGGACTGAGGTACAGTCTGCTAATCATTCACAACCTACTAGTTCCACAAAGGTCCTTATAAGGACTGGTAAGGTATAGGGTACTACAGTACATAGGGTTGAGTGAGGTACAGTCTGCTATTCCTTAAGGACTGGTATAGGTCCCCAATATATAGGGTTGAGGTGCACTACTGCTGACTGCTGCCCTATACTGCAGCAGTCCTTTATAAGTATAGAGACTGAGGTACAGTCTGCTAATCATTCACAACCTACTAGTTCCACAAAGGTCCTTATAAGGACTGGTAAGGTATAGGGTACTACAGTACATAGGGTTGAGTGAGGTACAGTCTTCTATTCCTTAAGGACTGTTATAGGTCCACAATATATAGGGTTGAGGTGCACTACTGCTGACTGCTGCCCTATACTGCAGTAGTCCTTTATCAGTATAGGGACTGAGAGTTTTGTCACAGGGTCTTTTAAAAAATGACAGGCAGAGGAAGAGGCAGGCCCTTCCGCAGGGGTGGTAGGGGTAGGGCAGGAGCAACAGGCTTGAGCCAAAGTGGGAAGTTGCAGAAGGTGCGTTCAATTACTTTAAAGGACGCACCAGACTTGGTTGAGTGGCTCACTCAGCCTTACTCTTCTGCACCCTCCTCATCCTCTCGATCTGCACCCTCTTCTTCACTCTCTGCTATGTGCACCCCCAAAGACACTACCACCAACAACACCACCACCACCACATACCTTCCGCTTGAGTCACAGGAATTATTTTCCGATCCATATCAAGACATTTCTGATGCGCAGCCACTCTTGGCATTGGATCAGGAAGAGGAGGAAGCAACAACTGCCACTCTGACGACAGTACCCAGATCAGCCCAAGGAGGAGGTTGGTCCCCGGTGTTGCTGCCTACTCCGAGATCTCTACTTATAGTGGTGGGGAAGCTGACGTCGATGATGACGTGTCTAGTGATGTCACGTGGGTGACCACAAGAGAGGAAGAGGAGGGGAGTTCAGAGGGAGATATGGACCAGCAGATAGGGAAGAGAAGCAGGAACAACTTACATTGCACAGGAGGGACAAAGCAGACTGCTAATGTATCAGGAGCGAGTCATCGACCATGTACGGTCACATCTGGCGCTCCAAGGACGCCGGCACATGGCTCCGCAGTGTGGGCTTTTTTTAACGTGTCCGCTGCTGACAATAGCGTTGCCATCTGCAATCTTTGCAGTCAATGCATTAGTCGCGGTAAGCCCAACACTCACCTAGGGATGACTGCCTTAAGAAGGCACATGAGCAGCCATCACCGAGCCCAGTGGGAGCAACGGAACACACAAAGCCACACTCCAGGCTCTCACCGTCCAGCCTCGCCTTCTACTTCTCCTTCTCCTCTCTCCTCACAATTGTCCTCCACTCCACCTTCCATCACGCCAAGCTCACGTTTTTCTGCAAAAAGGCAGGCTTCCGTGGGCCTAATGTTCGAGCATAAAAAAATGATGACGCCGGATAACCCTCTTGCCCAACGGTTGATGGCTGGCTTGTCAGAACTGATAGCCCGCCAACTACTGCCATATAAACTGGTGGACTCGGAGGCCTTTTGAAAATTTGTGGCCATTGGAACACCACAATGGAAGGTCCCAGGAAGGAAGTATTTCTCACAGAAGGGCATCCCAGAGCTATATGGCCATGTTCAGCGGCAAGTGAATGTATCTCTGGCACACAGTGTCGGTGCCAAGATACATCTGACCACAGACACGTGGTCTAGCAAACATGGGCAGGGAAGGTATATCACTTTTACTGCCCACTGGGTGAAGCTTCTGACGGCCGTCAAGTATGTAACCCATGGCACCCGTGTAGATTTGGTTTTACCGCCACGGATTGCATGCAGGCCTGGCTCTTCTTCTCCTCCTCCTCCAACTCCATCCTCCTCCCTCTCCTCCTCAGCTGACTCCTCCTTTTCCGCTGCTAGCGTCTCTTTCGCTGCGCCGCCCAAGCTCCCCAGAACCTATTCGACATGCCAGGTGAGACGTTGCCATGCCGTGCTGCGTCTGTTGTGCCTGGAAGCCAAGAGCCACACTGGCCCGGCACTCCTTTCAGCTTTGCGTTCACAGGCAGATCAGTGGCTAACACCGCTCAATTTGACAGTTGGTAAAGTGGTGTGTGACAACGGTGCCAATCTGCTTAGCGCATTGAAACAGGGCAAAATTACGCACGTGCCATGCATGGCACACATCTTAAGCTTGGTCGTGCAGCGATTCGTTGTCAAATACCCTGGGGTCCAGGACATCTTGTGGCAGGCAAGGAAAATCTCGGCCCATTTCAGAAGATCTTACACGGCCATGGCTCGCCTTGCTAACATTCAGCGGCGACACAATCTGCCGGTCAGACGTCTTATTTGCGATTGCCCGACGCAATGGAACTCAACCTTCTATATGCTTGATAGGCTGCTCCAGCAGAAACGTGAAGTTAACGTCTACCTGTACGAACTCTGCGGCAGAACAGGTTCTGGGGAGCTGGGTTTTTTCACCGCGCCAGTGGCTGCTCATGCGCGACACATGCAGACTTCTGCGTCCATTTGAGGAGATCACCAAACTGGTCAGTTGCAGCCATGGCACCATCAGTGACATGGTACCTTATGCCTTCTTTATGGAGCGTGCATTGCGTCGTGTCATTGATCAAGCTGTGGAGGAGCAGGAGCGGGAAGATGAGGAAGTCACAATGCTGGATGAATTCCCAGGGGGTCTACTCTATCTGAGACAAGTGCTTTAAACTTTTCTGGGATCCCTGTTGTTGTGCGTGGATGGGGAGAGGAGAATGAAGAGGACGACATTATCCTGGATGCTGAGCAGGAGCCAGGCCACCACACCGCTTCCAGTTTAGTGCAAATGGGGGCCTTCATGCTCCAGTGTTTTAATAGGGACCCCTGTATAAAAAGTATAAGGGTCAAGGACCAGTACTGGGTGGCAACGTACTTAGACCCCCGGTACAAACACAAAATGGCAGAAATGTTACCGCCGTCACAGAGGGCTGGCAGAATGGAGCACTTCCAGGCCTTGCTTCGAGAAATGCTGCATTCTGCTTTTGCGTGCGCTGGCAGAGGAGCAATTCCCACTCCCAGAGAAGGAGTTGCGGGTACCAATCCAACAGCGCCTGCAAGAAGAGGCCGGTTTGAAGATGTGTTGGTGCCTTCGGATATGAGGTCATTCTTTCAGCCGACCGATCGACAGGTGTCACCCGGATCCAGCATCAGGGAGCGCCTAGACCGTCAGGTGTCGACTACATCGGGTTAACGGCTGATGTGGGCGCTCTGAGGAGTGATGAACCCCTGGACTACTGGATGGGCAGGCTTGACCTCTGGCCAGAGCTTGCCCAATTTGCAATCGAACTGTTGGCTTGCCCCTCGTCCAGTGTCCTGTCCGAAAGGACGTTCAGCGCAGCAGGGGGGATCGTGACCGATAAGCGTACTCGCCTAGCTCACGACAGTGTTAACTACCTCACATTTCTAAAAATGAATGAGGCATGGATCTCGGAGGAATTCAACACATGTGACCAGTAGACCATGTATATGTCTATAAACAATTTTTTTAATCGAGCACACAGACCTTCTTTCTTCATTTGGCTCACTTCCTTGTCCAAAAAAAGCACACCGTACTATATGCCCGTACCCTCCAGTTTGAAGATGTTGAGTGGTGTCATATTTCTACTGGGGTTGCTTATTATGAGGGGCTCCCACCATCCCTGTGCTGTGCTGACTTTCTCCTGGGGCTGTACCTCTGCTGTGCATATTATGAGGGGCTCCCACCATCCCTGTGCTATGCTCATTATGAGGGGCTCCCACCATCCCTGTGCTGTGCTGACTTCCTCCTGGGGCTGCTTATTATGAGGGGCTCCCACCATCCCTGTGCTATGCTGACATTCTCCTGGGGCTGCTTATTATGAGGGGCTCCCACCATCCCTGTGCTGACTTCCTCCTGGGGCTGTACCTCTGCTGTGCTTATTATGAGGGGCTCCCACCATCCCTGTGCTATGCTCATTATGAGGGGCTCCCACCATCCCTGTGCTATGCTCATTATGAGGGGCTCCCACCATCCCTGTGCTGTGCTGACTTCCTCCTGGGGCTGCTTATTATGAGGGGCTCCCACCATCCCTGTGCTGTGCTGACTTCCTCCTGGGGCTGCTTATTATGAGGGGCTCCCACATCCCTGTGCTGTGCTGACTTCCTCCTGGGGCTGTACCTCTGCTGTGCATATTATGAGGGGCTCCCACCATCCCTGTACTATGCTCATTATGAGGGGCTCCCACCATCCCTGTGCTATGCTGACTTCCTCCTGGGGCTGCTTACGGTGCAGGTGTCAGTGCTGTATATCACGGTGCTGGTGTCAGTGCTGTATATCGCGGGGCTGGTGTGAGTGCTCTATGTCACGCTGCTGATGTCAGTGCTCTCTATCACGGTGCTGGTGTCAGTGCTGTATATCACGGTGATGGTGTCAGTGCTTTATGTCACGCTGCTGATGTCAGTGCTCTCTATCACGGTGCTGGTGTCAGATCACTCTATCACGGTGCAGGTGTCATTGCTGTATGTCACGCTGCTGATGTCAGTGCTCTCTATCACGGTGCTGGTGTCAGTGCTGTATATCACGGTGCTGGTGTCAGTGCTTTATGTCACGCTGCTGATGTCAGTGCTCTCTATCACGGTGCTGTTGTCAAATCACTCTATCACGGTGCAGGTGTCATTGCTGTATGTCACGCTGCTGATGTCAGTGCTGTATATCACGGTGCTGGTGTCAGTGCTGTATATCACGGTGCTGGTGTCAGTGCTTTATGTCACGCTGCTAATGTCAGTGCTCTCTATCATGGTGCTGGTGTCAGATCACTCTATCACGGTGCAGGTGTCATTGCTGTATGTCACGCTGCTGATGTCAGTGCTCTCTATCACTAAAAAAGAAGATTCCAAAGTGAATATATTGGCAGGTTTACTGCACAAATTTTCAGGAGAATACATTTGTGGACTGTAAGCTCCACAATTCTACAGGAATCAAGTGGATAAGATGTTTTTGGTACCGAGGTATTCAGGTGTTGTGGGTTTTGTTTTTCCTCTTGTGTAAGATCACTTGCCAGGCATTGTAAATATCCAGTTTAGAGGAGAAGGGGGAACTTTCAGGGGACTGTGCAGGAAGAATGTCCCAGGCACGGGGCAGGGTGAGGCCTTCTTCTAATGATTTGATCACTGAAGATTTTCCATCATGGGTGATGGTTGGATAGCCCCATCTATACACAATGCTATGATTGCAAAGTGCTTTTGTTATGGGTAACAATGACTTGCATTTTTGCATAGTGTATTGCAAGAGGTCGGCAAACAGTTGAAGAGATGAGTACTTTTCTAGGGGATGAGGGTGTTTGCAGAAAGCTAGCATAAACTGCTCTTTAATGTGAAAGAAGTGTACACACATCAACACGTCTTTAGGGATTTTTTCTGGATGAGTAAATGGTTTGGGGTGATGATGAATTCTATCAATGACCAGGTCTGAATCAGACACAGGAGTTAGGAAAGATTTCATGAGGTTACATACATTTTGTTGAAGTTGTACAGGTTGAATAGTTTCGGGAATGCCACGCACTTTTAGGTTGTTCCTGCATGACCTATCTTCAAGGTCAGTTACTTTGGCTTTAAGCCATGTTACCTTATGAGACTGGTCATAGTGTGCGTCCACCAAGGAGTTATAAGAAGAGGCATATTCCTCCCTTTTTTTCTCTACATGATCAACTCTACCTCCCAGCTCTTCCACCTCATGTTTGAAATTACGTG
Organism: Lithobates pipiens; assembly: GCF_037356315.1. NCBI lineage: Eukaryota > Metazoa > Chordata > Amphibia > Anura > Ranidae > Lithobates > Lithobates pipiens. The sequence continues at coordinate 164,549,906 of NW_027507903.1, read as the reverse complement.
TGCATTCCATAATGTCCACATGCAGAGAGTTGTGGAGAGAAACAAGCATGTCTTCTATTGTGGTGTCTGAGATAGGCTGGTTAGTGGTGGGAAAGGCATTTATTGATTCTGTCAGTTCTCTTGTGTCCTCCAGACACTCCTGGTGTGCACTCACAATGATGCTGTCATCATACAAGGTTTGTATTTTGTAGGGCTGCAGGACAGCAATGTGGATGTATTTGGTGAATGTTGATTAGTGCCCCTCTGGGAGCTTGGACTCAGTGTAGCAGAATGAGAGCTACCGGAAGAGGCTGGACAGCAGCCGCCGGCACCATCTTGATTTCTGTCTTGGGTTGCAGGAGGGAAGAAGTTTTGAAGATTCTTCAGGTTAGTGGCTTCTTTTCTCTTGCGGGTCATCTCCGGGCACTGTTTGGCACTTAAGGCAGGTGTCAGGGTGAGTGGAGCACTTCAGAAGGGTCTCAAAATGTTCGGATTCCTGTTGTTGAAGCAGACCTGGGAATTCAGGCATCCATTGCAGCGCTGTAGCCACACTCCCCCTACATCCCATATTTTTATCCATATCTTTATACACCTTGCAACAGTGAATGATAGCACTGTTCTATTTCTGTGTTTTTAATAATTTATGTATTTGTGTAAATTAATACATTTTTGTTTTCTTTACACATTTTCCAAAAACGTGGCAAAAAAATGACATTTCTGAAAAGACTCATTGTGCCTGTTACAAAGTACCTTGGGATGTTTTCTTTCAAAGAATGTGTTTATTTTACAAATGGTTCTACTGTCTTGATGCTCCAGGGCCTCCAAAAATGTGATAAGTAGTCAGGAAATTAGATGTGTAATTTATGCCCCTAGAAGACCTGAAGGTGCATTTTGGATTTTGGGCCTCTCTATGTGGCTAGGCTGTAAAAAGTCTTACACATGTGGTATTGCCATAAATAGTAGCGAATGTGTTTTGAGGTGTAATTCTAATTATGCCTAATATGTGTGTTAAAAATATATTAATAATTGACTTAGGCCGCGTACACACGCGGGGACTGTTCGCTCAACTTTGTCCGTCAAACAGTTTCAGCAAACAGTCCGCTCAAAATTAGCATGGACGGACTTGCCCACACACGACGAACGAACAGTTTGCTGAAACCGTGCGCGATGACGTGAACGGCACGTACGACGGGACGGAAAATACGACGTCCTATACACTGCATTACAACTTTCGGCGTGTAAATCCTTTCTGAGCATGCGCGGAACTTAGTTTGACGAACAAGCCTACACACGAGGGGACTGTTCGCTGAAACCAAGTTTCAGCGGACAGTTTTTCAGAATTTCCGAAAAACTTTGTTCAGCAGACTGTTCGCTGAAACTGTCCGCTGAAAGCCCACACACAGGCGGACTGTCCGCCGAAACACTGTTCAGCGGACAAAGTTGGGCGAACAGTCCCCGCGTGTGTACGCGGCCTTAGTGTAAAAAAAAATACAACTTTATTTTCTTTCCACATTTTCCCCCAAAAAAAAAATTTGATAAAGACTCATTATGCCACTTAGACAATGCCTGAGCTGTTTTCTGGCCATTTTGTGGGTGTTTCCACTATTCTGGTGATTCAAGACCTCCAAAAATGTTATAAGTAGTCAAGAAATGAGATGTGAAGTTTATGCCCCTAGAAAACCTGAATTTGCTCTTTAGATTTTGGACCCCTCTATGTGACTAGGCTTTGAAATCTTATACATGTAGAATCAATGTACTTGTGAGGAGTAGCAGAATGTGTATTTAGCTGTAATTGTAAATATACTGATGCTGTGTGTGAGATTTAACTTGTTAAAATGATAACCTTTTCTTTACTTTCATAATTTTTAAAATAATTTTTGCAAAAAATAAAAAATAAACTTAAGAAAACTCTTACTAATTACCTCAAAATTGCTACTTTCTAAACAAGGGCCATTTTGGGGGTATTTGCCATGATCTTACATTTTAGGACCTCTAAAAATTATATAAACTGTCAAGACATATGGATTGATTATTCTGTTTTCAAATATACATACCATAGAAATGTGGCAGAATACATTTGGCCTACATTTATATAAAAAAAAAAGCACTATTTATGTATAAACTTGTATAACAAAAACTAAGAGAAAGGGGATTTTGTTTCCACAAATTTCAGTATGTTTTTATTTATGTGGGGAAAAAAAAAACCCAGAGGGGATTAAATATTGCAAAAGGAAGATCTATCTGTCTCAGAAGACATGATAGTGGTCACAAAAATGCAAGTCATAACTGGCATTTAAAAAAAAAAATCTGAAGATGTGATATTTAATTCTTATACTGTATAAAAGGGCATACTTCCTTCTTTCCAAATGGCCTTATTATGAATGTAAGACTTAAGACATTACAGAACCTTACACATTTATTACATCACTAGTAGGGTTGAGCGAACCCGAACTGTAAAGTTTGGGTTCGTACCCGACTTTTGGGTTTTTGGGTCCCGGACCTGAACCCGAACAATTTACTGTATGTTCGGGTTTGGTAATGCAATGGTTCTTTTTAACAGCTGCAGGGCAGCCAATTAACATTCATTTAACTGGTGTGCCCTTAGAAGCCATCACAGTCATACCTACTAATGGCATGGCTGTGATTGTCCAGTGCAGCATGTGACCCAGCCTCTATATAAGCTAGAGGCACACAGCACAGCATGCACTCTTCTTTAGATAGTGTAGGCAATGGTTGCTGCTGCTGCTTTGAGAGACAAAATTAGATAGGAGTCCTGGTTCAGAAATCAAATTACTCAGCGATCTATCTTTATTTTCTTGTGTGGGTGCAGTGCACAATCTTTTTACACTGCCCTGAGCCCAGTGCCAGAGAAAAGATAGATAGTGTAGGGAAAGGTTGCTGCTGCTGTTTTGAGCGAGAGAATTAGATAGGAGTCCAGCTTCAGAAATCTAATTACTCAACAATCTACCTTGATTTAGTTGTGTGGGTGCAGTGCACCTTCTTTATACACTGCCCTGAGCCCAGTGCCAGAGAAAATATAACTTTTATCAGTCTGTTAGTTAGGTTGGTGTCGGCAGGCATTTTATGCAAGCTCAGTGCGGCACCAGTACTGCATATGTTACTGTGAGATACATCTTTTAGATACTGTTGCTCTATTCTGCTATTCTAAAAACACGCATTTAGGGCAAAAACAGATATTTTGCAGTGTTTCCTGCATATCTGAACATGTGAGATACACACTTTAGATACTGTTGTTTTATTCTGCTATTCCAAAAAAATAATTTAGGGCAAAAATATATATTTTTTAATAGCATTTACTTCATATCTGTACATGTGAGATACACCGTTTAGCTACTGTTGCTCTATTCTGCTATTATAAAAACACCCATTTAGGGAAAAAACAGGTATTTTGCAGTGTTTCCTGCATATCTGTACATGTGAGATACACACTTTAGATACTGTTGTTTTATTCTGCTATTCCAAAAAAGGCAATAGTGGAGTTTCAGCTGCAGCATGCACGTGTGAGTCACTCTACATAACAGCAGCACTTCAATACCAATAACTGGGCCTCCATGCGAGACCTGTGTGTCTTGTTGCGCTGTTTTGAGTACTCCACCAATCGGGATGAGCCGAACACCCCCCGGTTCGGTTCGCACCAGAACTTTCGAATGGATCCCAAATTCGAACGAACGTTAGAACCCCATTGAAGTCTATGGGACTCAAACGTTCGAAATGAAAAGTGCTAATTTTAACGGCTAATATGCAAGATACTGTCCTAAAAAGGGTTTGGGGACCTGGCTCCTGCCCCAGGGGACATGGGTCAATGCCTAAAATGTTTTTAAAATGGCCGTTTTGGCGGGAGCACTGATTTTAATGACGATTAAAGGTAAAAAAAAAGTGAAATATTCCTTTAAATATGGTGCCTTGGGGGTGTCTGTAGTATGCCTGTGAAGTGCCACGTCTTTCCCGTGTTTAGAACAGTCCCTGCACAAAATGACATTAAACGGAAATAACACCATTTAAAACTGCTTGCGGTTTTAATGTTATATCTGGTTCCTGCAATATGGTTGAAAATCATTGAGAAAAATGGCATGGGTAGCCCTCCCTGCCCATTACCAGCCTATTTGGGTCTTGTACGCATATTAAGGGGAACCCTGTACCCATATTAAAAAAAGGAAATTCGTGTGGCCCCCAGGCCCTATATACTCAGAACAGCAGTATACAGGCGGTGCAAACAAGACAGGGACTGTGTAGGTTTGTTGTGTTAAGTTGAATCTGTTTGTAATTTTCAACTGGTACATTTTTAAAGTGTAGCTCCAGTCAAAAAAACTATTTTTAAGCTTTTTGGAAAACATAGGGAAGGGTTATCACCCCTGTATAATTTGTTTTGTCGTCCATCTTTTTTCATCTCACTTACTGTTGTCTCCTTCCGTTTGCAAGTAGGAGATGTTTGTAAGTTGGATGTTTGAAAGTAGGGGCCTGCCCTATATGCTCTGCAGAAATGGCGGAACAAGGTGTTGGTTTTGCCACAACATTGTAAGCCCTCAAAGTGACTCTTGGTGGGCGCTGGAGCGCCCTGCTGTCAACGATTATATCAAGAATTGTAATTACATGCCATTGTTGAACAGTGGTAGAAAAATTGACCTTTGGTGGTTGTGGTGCTGGTGCCACAACACTATAAGTCCTCACTGTTACTCTGGGTGGGCACAGGAAGGGGCCCTCCTGTGAAATATTATATCAAGAATTGTAATTACATGTCCCTGTTAAACAGGGGCAGAAAAATTTGGCCTTAGGCACTGCTGCTGGTGCCACCACACTGCAACCTCTTCCATATACTCTAGTTTTATTGCAGGAATTAGCCCTGCTGCAAAGCATTGCATCAAAAATTGTACTTAAACGCCCCTGTTAAACAGGGGCAGAAAAATTGGGCCTTAGGCACTGGTGCTGGTGCCACCACACTGCAACCTCTCCCATATACTCTTGTTTGATTGCAGGAATTAGCCCTGCTGCAAAGCATTGCATCAAAAATTGTACTTAAACGCCCCTGTTAAACAGGGGCAGAAAAATTGGGCTGATGGCATCAACCAGAACCAGAAATGTTCTTCCAACATATCAGCGGAGGAGGAAGAGGATAGACAATCAACATAACAGGACAGTCACTCAGCATCAGCATAGGCAGTCTTGAAGGGATGTGGTATTTCAAAAAAAATTATTCGGTTACATCAGCTTCAGGTGCTTGGTAGCTGTGGGTGATCCAAGACTGATTCATCTTGATGAAGGTCAGTCGATCAACTGATTCGGTGGACAGGTGCACCCTGTGATCGGTAACAAAGCCACCAGCAGCACTGAAGGTGCATTCCGAAAGAACGCTGGATGCAGGACAGGCCAGTAGCTCAATTGCATACTGTGCAAGCTCTGGCCAGTGATCCATCCTCAAGACCCAGTAAGCCAGAGGATTTTCGGTGGGAAAGGTGTCCAAGTCTGACCTTGCCCCTAGGTATTCCTGCACCATGTAAATCAGACGCTGGCGATGGGTGCTGGAACCGATCATACCTTGGGGCTGCGGACTAAAAAATTGTCTGAAAGCATCAGTCAGACGGCCACCTTCTCCACCGCTCCTTCTGACGATGCCTCAGCAACACGTTGTCCAGGACCAGGAGTTTGTAACCTCCTTGATGAAGGTCAGTCGATCAACTGATTCGGTAGACAGGCGCACCCTGTGATCGGTAACAAAGCCACCAGCAGCACTGAAGGTGCGTTCCGAAAGAACGCTGGATGCAGGACAGGCCAGTAGCTCAATTGCATACTGTGCAAGCTCTGGCCAGTGATCCATCCTCAAGACCCAGTAAGCCAGAGGATTTTCGGTGGGAAAGGTGTCCAAGTCTGACCTTGCCCCTAGGTATTCCTGCACCATGTAAATCAGACGCTGGCGATGGGTGCTGGAACCGATCATACCTTGGGGCTGCGGACTAAAAAATTGTCTGAAAGCATCAGTCAGACGGCCACCTTCTCCACCGCTCCTTCTGACGATGCCTCAGCAACACGTTGTCCAGGACCAGGAGTTTGTAACCTCCTTGATGAAGGTCAGTCGATCAACTGATTCGGTAGACAGGCGCACCCTGTGATCGGTAACAAAGCCACCAGCAGCACTGAAGGTGCGTTCCGAAAGAACGCTGGATGCAGGACAGGCCAGTAGCTCAATTGCATACTGTGCAAGCTCTGGCCAGTGATCCATCCTCAAGACCCAGTAAGCCCGAGGATTTTCGGTGGGAAAGGTGTCCAAGTCTGACCTTGCCCCTAGGTATTCCTGCACCATGTAAATCAGACGCTGGCGATGGGTGCTGGAACCGATCATACCTTGGGGCTGCGGACTAAAAAATTGTCTGAAAGCATCAGTCAGACGGCCACCTTCTCCACCGTTCCTTCTGACCGATGCCTCAGCAACACGTTGTCCAGGACCAGGAGTTTGTAACCTCCCAGTCTCTGGGAACGCGTTGCACAGAGCTTTCTGCAAGGCCTCCCGGAGATGTCTCATCCTCTGCTCCCTTTGCGATGGCAAGATAAGGTCGGCAACCTTACCCTTGTACCGTGGATCAAGGAGAGTGGCCAGCCAGTAATGGTCCCTCTCCTTGATCCGAAGAATACGAGGATCCTTCCGCAGGCTTTGCAGGATCAGGGAGGCCATGCAGCGTAGGTTAGCTGAGGCATTTGGTCCGGAGTCCTCTGGGTCACTAAGGACAACATGATCCGCAGCTACCTCCTCCCAGCCACGTACAAGTCCACGTGTTTCTTGGGACTGTAAATCATCCCTACAAGACTGCTGCTGCTGCTGCTGATGCTGAGTGCCAGCCTCCACCTCCATGCTGATACAATCATCCTCCTCCTCCTCTTCCTCCTCCTCATCCTCTTCCTGTGTGATGGGTGGCACAGCAGGAACACTGTCTGGATAAAGGGGGCCTTGAGAGGCAAGGAAGTCCTCCTCTTCCTGCCTCTGTTCTGCCTCAAGTGCCCTGTCCATTATTCCATGCAGCATATGCTCCAAGAGGTGGACAAGAGGTACAGTGTCACTGATGCATGCACTGTCACTGCTCACCATCCTTGTGGCCTCCTCAAACGGTGACAGGACAGTGCATGCATCCCTGATCATGCCCCACTGGCGTGGTGAGAAAAAACCGAGCTCCCCTGACCCTTTCCTGGTGCCGTAGTCGCACAGGTACTCATTGATGGCCCTCTGCTGCGTGTGCAGCCGCTGCAGCATGGCCAATGTTGAGTTCCATCTGGTGGGCATGTCACATATAAGGCGGTTCTTGGGCAGGTTCAACTCCTTTTGGAGCTCAGCCAGCTGAGCACAGGCATTAAATGATCGGTGGAAATGCACACAGACTTTCCTGGCCTGCTTCAGGACATCCTGTAAGCCGGGGTACCTGCCCAAGAACCGCTGCACCACCAGGTTAAGGACGTGAGCTACACAGGGCACATGGGTCAGTTGTCCCTGTCGGAGGGCGGAGAGGAGGTTGGTGCCATTGTCGCAAACCACCATTCCTGGCTTAAGCTGGCGTGGCGTCAACCACCTCTCGGCCTGCCCCTGCAGAGCTGACAAAACATCCGCCCCAGTGTGGCTCCTGTCCCCCAAACAAACCAGCGCAAGCACGGCATGGCATCGTTTTGCCTGCGTACTTGCGTAGCCCCTGGAACGCCTACGGAGCACCGCTGGTTCTGAGGACAGAGCACTGGAAGAGGCCATGGAGGAAGAAGAAGAGGAGGGGGTGGAGGAGAGAGGTGTGTCACAACCAATAGTAGCATTTTGGAGGCGTGGTGGTGGAACAACCTCCAACACTACTGCACCTTGTCCTGCATCCTTCCCAGCTGCCAGAAGAGTGACCCAATGGGCCGTGAAAGACAGGTAACGTCCCTGTCCATGCCTGCTGGACCATGAGTCAGTGGTAATATGCACCTTACCGCTGACCGCCCTGTCCAGCGAGGCAAGGACATTGCCTTCCACATGCCGGTAGAGAGCCTGAATCGCCTTCCGTGAGAAAAAGTGGCGTTTGGGGACCTGCCACTGAGGAACCGCACATTGTACAAACTCACGGAAGGGGGCTGAGTCTACCAACTGAAAAGGCAGCAGTTGAAGTGCTAGCAATTTAGCCAAGCTAGCATTCAACCGCTGGGCATGTGGATGGCTGGGAGTAAACTTCTTTCGCCGGTCCAGCAGCTGGGGCAGGGACATTTGCCTGCTATAATCGGACGTGGGTGTACCGCTAGCAGAGTTCCCGGAAGCACTTGGCTGTGACACACCTAATTCTACACCTTCATTCCTCTCAGAGCAGGTTTCAGAGAGGACTGAAGGTCTAGTGGGGTTGGAGATGCCAGCTGATGAGGAGCAAGAAGAGGTCCGCTTTGTTCTTTGGTGTGGGTCTTTGAGGTACGCTTGCCAACGAGCTGCATGGCAGGTCAACATATGTCTGGTCAAGCATGTGGTGCCCAAGCGGCTGATGTTTTGGCCACGTGAGATACGCTTGAGACATATGTTGCAAATAGCAGCGGTGCGATCTGATGCACTCGTCTCAAAAAAGGCCCACACCAAAGAACTTTTAGAATAATGTGCAGAGGCAGCGCTCTGCACAGGCGGAGCTCTGCGGTGTGATTCAGTCGGTGTGCTGCCCCTAAGCTGGCCCCCGGAGGGCATCCTGCCTCGTTGGACATGTGCCTCCTCCTCCTCCTCCTCCTCCCTCCTTCCAGGCACCCACGTGGAGTCAGTGCCCTCATCATCCCCTCCCTCTTCATCGCTGTAGCAAACCTGGCAGTATGCTGCAGCTTGTGGAACATGACTGCCAGATTGCTGTCCTTCTTGAGCATCCCCTCTCTCTGCGCTCACGCTACTGCCTTCCTCTAGCTGAGTGTCATCATCAGAGCCCACAAAACACTGGGCATCCTCCTGGAGCATGTACCCAACACTGTGCTCAAAGAGTTCAGGAGACTCCTCAGGAGGACGTGGTGGGTCTAGGGAAGGAGTCACTGATGATGACATTGAGAGGAGGGAAGACGGTGCGTTGGCAGCTGCTTTGCTACTACCCTGAGACTGGGTGAGAGAGGATGAGGAGGATGAAGAGGGCTTGGTCATCCACTCTACCAAGTCGTTGGCATGTTGCGGTTCAACATGTCCAGCTGCCGAAAAGAAGGACAAGCATGTCCCATGGCCACGTGCTGATGACAATGCACCGCGTCCACGACCAGCACTGTTGTCTCTAGACACAGAGCCTGCTTGCCCTCTTTTATTGGCTCGCGCCTGTCTGCCTCTCCTTGCTGGCCTTCCAGACATGGTAATGGCCTGAAGGGAGTTGGGTAAAACAGCAGTTGGGTAGTGTATATTGTGCTGGAGGCACACAACACCCACTAACTCCTGCAGATGCCTTTATTATAGAACACCAGAGATAAAGGGGTATATACAGATGTATACTGTGCTGTGCTGGAGGCACACACAACTTCCAATAACTCCTGCAGATGGCAAGTGGGCTCAAATAGAGAACAGCTATGTAGGTGGATATAGCGGTATGTACTGGGTACAGAGCACGCAGACAGCACGCACTATCTCCTAACACTACTGACTGCAAGCTCTATTATTAAAGATAGATCACTAGCTATATAGGTGAGGTGAATATAGCGGTGTATACTGCGGTCAGGGCACGCAGACAATAACCAGAGAACACCAGAGATAAAGGGGTATATACAGATGTATACTGTGCTGTGCTGGAGGCACACACAACTTCCAATAACTCCTGCAGATGGCAAGTGGGCTCAAATAGAGAACAGCTATGTAGGTGGATATAGCGGTATGTACTGGGTACAGAGCACGCAGACAGCACGCACTATCTCCTAACACTACTGACTGCAAGCTCTATTATTAAAGATAGATCACTAGCTATATAGGTGAGGTGAATATAGCGGTGTATACTGCGGTCAGGGCACGCAGACAATAACCAGAGAACACCAGAGATAAAGGGGTATATACAGATGTATACTGTGCTGTGCTGGAGGCACACACAACTTCCAATAACTCCTGCAGATGGCAAGTGGGCTCAAATAGAGAACAGCTATGTAGGTGGATATAGCGGTATGTACTGGGTACAGAGCACGCAGACAGCACGCACTATCTCCTAACACTACTGGGTACAGAGCACGCAGACAGCACGCACTATCTCCTAACACTATTGACTGCAAGCTCTATTATAAAAGATAGATCACTACTACTAGCTATATAGGTGAGGTGAATATAGCGGTGTATACTGCGGTCAGGGCACGCAGACAATAACCAGAGAACACCAGAGATAAAGGGGTATATACAGATGTATACTGTGCTGTGCTGGAGGCACACACAACTTCCAATAACTCCTGCAGATGGCAAGTGGTCTCAAATAGAGAACAGCTATGTAGGTGGATATAGCGGTATGTACTGGGTACAGAGCACGCAGACAGCACGCACTATCTCCTAACACTACTGACTGCAAGCTCTATTATAAAAGATAGATCACTAGCTATATAGGTGAGGTGAATATAGCGGTGTATACTGCGGTCAGGGCACACAGACAATAACCACTACACAACAGCAAGATAGAAAATCGGCCGAAAACGATCGGTGTGTACTGTGTTGAAGGTACACAGAACACCCACTGCTTCAGACGCCAACACACTACACGAGGCCGCCGCGATGGCGGCCTTATATAGTGTGGGGCGTGCACTACACAGCCTGAGCTATGATTGGCCACAGGCATCCTGCCTGTGGCCAATCATGGCTCTCCTCGCTGCTGGCGCTGCGATTGGCCAAGCATGCGGGGTCACAATGCATGCTTGGCCAATCATGAGCCAGCAATGCACTGCGCCATCGCAGTGCATTGTGGGCCGTGAGCGCCACACGAATTTGACGCGAACGGACCAAAATGTTCGGATTTCGCCGAACGGACGAACAGCCAATGTTCGAGTCGAACGTACGTTCGACTCGAACACGAAGCTCATCCCTATCCACCAACATGGCCAGTGCCGATGACGCTGTTCTCCGCGTTACTATCCCAGTTCTATGCCTCCATGAAATAAAGCTTCCGGCAATGATGGAAGAGGATGTGGCACAGGAGGAGGAGGAAGAGGGATCATTTCAAAGGCTTTCAGGGCAGTCATTCACAAGTGGCTCCGAGGGTGGGTTCCTGCACCAACAAATGGCAGGTACACAATTGTCCAACAAGGGCACAGTTATGGAGGATGACGAGGTGGAGAATGAGGAGGAGGAGATGGAGGAGGAAGAACCATGTTCACAGCAGGGTGGCACCCAGACCAGCTCATGGCCATCACTTGTGCGTGGCTGGGGGGATACAGAGGACACAGACGATACACCTCCCACAGAAGACAGCTTTTAGTTGCCTCTGGGCAGCATGGCACACATGACTGATTACATGCTGCAGTGTCTCCGCAATGACCGCCGAGTTGCCCACATTCTAACTGGTGCTGATTACTGGGTGGCCATGCTGGATCCCCATTACAAGGACAATGTACCGTCCTTAATTCCCTCACTGGAGTGTGATGATAAAATGTGCGAGTACAAGCGCGCACTGGTAGACGTGCTGCTGGTGGCATTCCCACCTGACAGCGGGGGCACAGTGGAAGCACAAGGCAAAGGCAGAGGAGGAGCCAGCACCTCAGAAGGCACGGTTAGCTTGGCCGAAATGTGGAAAAGCTTTGTCTGCACGCCACAAAAACCAGCACCACTAGCTGATATGGAACGTGTTAGCAGGAGGCAGCATTTCACCAACATGGTGGAGCAGTATGTGTGCATATGCCTACACATACTGAATGACGGGTCTGCCCCCTTCAACTTCTGGGTCTCCAAATTGGGCACATGACCTGAGCTTGCCCTTTACACCTTGGAAGTGCTGGCTTGCCCTGCAGCCAGTATATTATCTGAACGTGTATTTAGCACAACAGGGGGTGTTATCACAAACAAGCGCAGCCGCCTGTCCAGAGCCAATGTGGACAAGCTCACGTTTATTAAAATGAAACCACAGGACTTGTCCGTACCTTGTGCAGAATAGACATGTATACCGGCCTTTCCCAGCCATTGTTGTATTTTTGATCTTTCTCACTCTTTTGGGGTGTACCCTAATTAAAAAAAAAAATTAAAACAAAAACCATTGTTGGCTACCTCGTCCTCCTCCACCACCGCTTCCACCTACACCGACACATCCACCGCCATCTCAACCTCCTACTCCATATGGACCTCTTCCTCCTAGGTCGAGATTATTATTTTTTTTATTTTTTTTTATTTCACAGTATTTTATTTTGCATCACAACAAGAATAATACATTTGAAAGTGACATTCAGAATATCGATTCAGTCAAAACATAGAAAGGTGGGGGGCGTGGCCTGGACGAGGACCGTGATGGACGCCTAACTAGTGAGCTCCCGCGTTCCGGGGATACTTTACCTGCTCATACGGGAGCCTACCTCCTTTCCCTGCTATGCACAGGTCCACCAGGAGCTCGTCTACCTCCCGCACCCCTAAGGAGCCCAAGACCATACAGGGGAGACACATCCCGGATATATTCCGATCACAGAGACACCAGGCCTATGAGCCTTTGCAGGCCCAATCCCCGGCCTCGCCTGACGGTTCCTCTCCAACCCACATGCCTGGAGCTTCCGCGCCCGGCTCTGGGGGAGCCCATCCCCCGAGCCTTTTAGACCTGGAGAAAGTGGCTCAAGACATCAAATGCACGGTAACCGCCGCAATTGCTGACCTCAAGGCGGACTTATTGGCAGTCGCCCACCGCATGGACAGTGTGGAACAGACCACCCAGACCCACGCCGCGGCCATTCGCCAGGTGCAATCCGCCTACGATTCCCAGCTCTCTCAGGTCTTTGAGCTCCACAGACACGTCGAGGACCTGGACAACCGTGGACGGAGGCACAACATCAGGGTGCGGGGGGTCCCCGAAACCATTGCTCCTGAAGCCATTCAATCCACCTTGTGTGCCATATTCAATGACCTTATGGAGCGACCGGCGGATTCCCCCATCGACATGGAAAGGGCTCATCGTGCCCTCCGTCCCCCGCCCAGGGATACCGACCCACCCAGGGACATTGTTTGTGCAATTGTAAACTTTCCTCTCAAGGAGGAAATCCTCCGAAAGGCGCGCTTGAAGGGCCGTATTGTGTTTAATGGGGCAGAAGTGAGACTCTTTCAGGATCTATCACAGATCACTCTCCAAAACAGAAAGGCGCTTCGCCCGTTGCTGGAGGCCCTGCGCTCTAGAAATATCCAGTATCGCTGGAGGTTTCCTTTTGGTCTGTCCGCCTCCGCCAGAGGGCGCTCTGCTCTCCTACGCACCCCAGAAGATCTTCCTGCCTTCTGCGACCAACTCGACCTGCCTCACGTCGAGCTTCCGGATTGGTACGCGACCTTCTTCCCGACGGAACCCTGGCGCCCTGTCTCTCTCAACCCATCGCCGAAGGCCGCTCGCCAGCGATCTCGCCACCGTCGACCTGACCCGATGTCTCCTAACGCCCGCCCACTGCGCCGAGAACTGCGCCAACGGAGCCCCTCACCTCCGCTCGTTCGGGGTGGGGTCCAGGAGGACTGAGAAAAGTTGAAGCTGCTGGAGTCCTGCCGAGAGTGAGTACCTCTCCCCACGTCCCTCCTGTTCCATCCCTCGAGACTATCCTTGCCTGCCCCGTTCCCCCTCCTCCATGTTCTCCTGTGACTTTTCAGGCCTTCAGGCGCCACCTCTGTCGCCCCACGTCTCATAATGACAGCACTCCCCACCCCCGAACTGCGGGGTGCCCCCATTGTTGGATGCCTTTTTGACCCCGATGTAGCCCGGGCGCTGACTGTTCCTGCCCGACATCCACTGGATTGTTCCCGAGGCACTAACTGCACACTCCGGAGGGATACCTCCCCCCAGGAAATTCTTTGTCTCCCACTCCAGCCCCATGCTTGATTCATCCTCTCCCCCCCAGTCTCCCCTTTCTACGGATGTTTGCTATATACCCCAGTTATTTGTCACCCGTCTCGCCCCGTGAGGGGGTTTCTTGGAACTTGCCTGGTCTCTTGCCTTATGGGAGGTATGCCCTCATCCTTCTCTCCCCTCCACGTTGCCGAATCGCCCACCCGCTGGCCTCCCTAACACTTGGGCGAGTGTGGGGGAGAAACGATTACATGCCTCATCCGCTCCCCTCTACATTTGTTATAGCATGCTACTGTCTAACTGAATAGGAAACAATTTTTGCTATACACTTGCCTCTGAGGTTGCCCCGACCTTCACCTGCCGCCCCCCCTTCATGTCCTTTCCCCCCTACCCCTCCCCCCCCTCCTTCCTCCCCCCCTCCCTTCTCCCCTCCCCCCCTCCCCCTCCCCCCTCTCTCCCCTCCCCCCCTCCCTCCTTCCCCCCCTCCCCCCCTCCCGGGAAGGGGAGGTGCTCGACCGAAACTTTTCTCAGGCCTCCCCATCCCGGCTCAATATACTGAGGTGAACACTACACCTTTCTTTATGTTTAACCGCAAGGTTCATTGTGCACTATTGTGTAATTGTATACGCCCTGAGGCCCAGGGCCTGTTTTCTTGTTTTCATATTCTGGCCATAGTTCTCTATTGTTTTGTTGGTTTTATTGTTTTACTGTCATGCTGTCTAGCTAATTGTACCTAACAATGTGATCTCTCTCCCTACAGGACCCCCTCATATTGGTAGGCTCCCCCATACGCCCGGTCCCTCCCCGGAGTGGGTGAGGTCCCCCTTTTTCCTTACCTAGATCCCCCGGATCGCGGCTGTCGTGTAATCCTCGTCTGTTCCATTGTCCCCACACAGCAGTCTCTTTGAGACCAAGCTGACATACCAGACTTTTCCACCCGTCCTTCCAGGTAGACAGCTGGTCTGATTATACCTCTGGTCTTTTTTTTTCCTGTCCCCTGTCTCCCTGCCCTTACCTACCTTTCCTTGCTCCCTTGTCTCCCTCCTCCTCTGCTACTCCTACCCTGCTCTCCGCCCTTCTCCTTACTTAGCTCCCGGGGTGTGGCCCCCCGTTTCGCATCCCCCTGTGTGAGCTGTTCCCGCCCGCTTATCCCCTTAAGATGCAGCCAACATCTGCTAACAGAGCGCCTCTTCAACTGAAGTGTGTTTCCCTAAACGTGAAAGGGCTCAACCTGCCAGAAAAAAGATCTCAGGTGCTCTCCTCATTAACCAAACTCAAAGCCCACTTTATTTTCTTGCAGGAGACGCACTTTCACTCTGATGCCGTTCCTAAACTCTCAAACCACGTCTACAAGACGGCCTTCCATGCCACCAATCCTGCAGCAAAAACGAAGGGTGTGTCCGTCCTTGTCTCCAGACACGCTAACTTTCATCTATCCGACTCCTTGGTGGATCCGGAAGGTAGGTATGTCTTCCTTAAGGGCACCTACGGGTCCACACCGATTACGTTGGCCAACATTTATTGCCCAAACGAGCACCAGGTTGCTTTCTTCCGCACAACTTGTGCCCTACTATCCTCCTTCCAGTGCGGCCTGCTTCTTCTAGCTGGAGACTTCAATGTCCCCCTGAATCCTCTACTGGATACGTCCACTGGGACGTCCTCGCTAACATACAAGGCCCTCCGTCAGATCAAATCACATCTTCAAGCCTTATCACTTCATGACGCATGGCGCACCCTCTACCCCTCCTCCAAAGATTATACCTTTTTCTCTGCCCCCCATCAAAAATACTCCAGAATAGACTTCTTCTTTCTGTCCCAAAAGGATCTCCCCCTTCTTCAGCACTCATCCATTGAACCCATGTTTCTCTCTGACCACCACCCTATCACCGTCACACTGTCCTTCCCCGAATCCTGCCCCAAAACCAAAATATGGCGTTTTAACCCGTCTCTGCTCAAAGATTCTCTCGCCCTGGAGCGTATTCGCTCGAGTATTCGACTGTTTTTTCAGGAGAACTCGGGGTCCGTTTCATCACCGGTCTCCCTCTGGGAGGCCCACAAGTGTGTAATTAGGGGGGAATTGATGGCTATCTCCTCACAAGCCAAAAAGCTTCACCAGGAGCGTGTGTCTACCCTCCTGTCGAAACTGAAAGCTTTGGAACTGTCCCACAAATTATCGCACGCCCAGGCTACCCTTCAAGAACTGATCCACACCCGTGCTTTGCTCACAGATGAGTTGGGTAAACGCACTAAAAGGCGTCACGTCCTTGGCCAAAGGATCTTTTACGAACACGGCAATAAGTGCGGCCGCCTCCTTGCTCGCTCGGTTCAATCAGCCAAGCTCTCCCCCACTGTCCATAACCTGAGGCGCCCCTCGGGATCCTTACTTACCAAAAATGAAGACATCGCGAAGGAATTTGAGAATTTTTACACTAAACTGTATAACCTTCAGTCACCCCCCCCCCCCTCCCAGTCCTCTCAAGAGGCCCGTGATGCTATTATCGCAGACTTTCTTTCAACACACAGCCCTGCACCCATCTCCTCCCTGTGTGCCCAATCCCTGGAAGCACGATTTTCCCCCCTTGAGCTAGACACCGCGCTGAAGCAGATGAAGGTAGGCAAGAGCCCGGGGCCGGACGGGTTCTCCCTCCAATATTACAAGTCCTTTTTGGACACTCTCTCCCCTCACCTCCTACTCACATTTAATGCCTTAGCTGATCCGCAAGTACAGTCGGACCAGATGCTAAGGGCCCATATCGCAGTAATACCCAAGGAGGGCAAGGACCCGCTCCTAGTGGCTAATTACAGGCCAATATCATTGTTAAACGTCGACATTAAAATCTATGCCAAGATCTTGGCCTATAGATTGCTCCCCCTGATCCCCAGTCTAATCCCCAATGATCAGGTGGGCTTTGTCCCGGGCAGGGAGGCCCGGGACAATACAATCCGTGCCCTGAACCTTCACCATTGGCTCACTTCTTCCAAAACCTCCGGCTTTTTTCTTTCCCTAGACGCCGAGAAGGCGTTCGATAGAGTGGCCTGGGACTATATGCGTGCTGTTTTGGCAGCGGTTGGCTTAGGTGACCGCATGCTTGCATCTATCATGGCTTTGTATGCCGGCCCTACTGCGGCGGTGAGAGTCAACGGCCACCTATCGGACGCCTTCCCTATCAACAGCGGCACCCGTCAGGGATGCCCCCTTTCCCCTCTGATATACATTCTCACTCTTGAGCCCCTTTTGAATAAGCTCAGAACAAACCCGGACATCAGGGGGGTCTTGGTAAAGGGGAGAGAGTTTAAGGTCTCGGCTTTTGCAGACGACATTCTGCTCTCTCTGTCCGCTCCGCGCATTTCTCTCCCTTCGTTGCTTCGTGACTTGGAGGCTTTTGGAAAGATTTCCAACCTTAAGATCAACTACTCCAAGTCCCAGGCCCTAAATATCACCCTGCCCTCCCAGGAAGTGGCCCACTGTCAAACCGCGTTTCCCTTCCACTGGGAACGTACTGCCATCTCGTACCTTGGCATTAAAATTCCCCACCACCTCTCGGACCTCTTTTCCCTTAACTTCCACGCGGCTTTGACCCACACCCAAACTTACCTTAAGGAATGGAATCACCTTAATGTGTCCTGGTTTGGACGAGCAGCCCTCCTTAAAATGATTGTCTTACCTCGTTTTCTATACCTGATTCAAACCATCCCTATGGCTTTGCCCGGCAGTTTCTTTTCTTCTTATCGGAGGGTTTGCTCGTCCTTTCTATGGAAAGATTCCCCCCCGAGGATCAAATACTCTAGACTCACTTTGCCCAAATCTAAAGGGGGGATTGCCCTCCCAGACTTGTACAGGTACTATGTAGCCTGTCATCTCACCAGGATAGCTGACTGGAACATCCACTCCCGTGAAAAGCTGTGGGTGTCTCTAGAAAACGCCTTCTCCCCTGCCCCCATCCACCTCCTTCCCTGGCTGCTCCCGAAACAATGGCCCCCGTCCCTGGCCTCTCACCCTTTCATCTACACTTCCTTGATGTTAGTCAGGAAGACTTCCACCTCTGTTCCCATTGCTCCTTCCCCAGGCCCCCTGACCACACTGCGTTGCAATCCTGACTTTCCTCCTGGGATCTCGCCCAATTTTCTCTTGCAGGAATGGCCCTTTGAGGATGTTCTAGCCACACACTTTTTCCCAGGGGGCAGGATCGCCTCCCTGGATGCTCTTCGTAGCCTCTCGAATTCCTCCTCCTTCTCGTTCTGGACGTACCGACAGATTCGCCATTTCCTCTCCACGCAGGCTCCCCTGGAGGATTGGATGAGACCTCTTACCCCATTTGAGGACCTATGCAACCGCAAGACACCCCAAAAACACCTTGTCTCTTTCCTGTACGCCCTTGTCTCAGACCCGGGTGTCCTGGCCCCATCCCCCTCGCAATCCTCTTGGAACAGGGATCTGCCGACCCCTTTAACCCCGACGGATTGGACTAGGGTCCATGAATATGCTCATAGGGGTTCCCTCAATGTTGCCATCCAAGAGAACGGGTATAAAATTCTAACTAGATGGTATAGGACTCCATCCCGCCTTCACAAATTCTCCCCTACTGTACCGAATGTCTGCTGGAGATGCAATGCTGATGTTGGGACGATGCTTCACATTTGGTGGGCATGCCCGGTTATCCAGCCTTTCTGGAGGGACGTCCACAGACTCATCCTAGCAGTTACCACTTATAATCTCGACTTCACACCGGCACAATTTCTCCTGCACCACACGTCCCTCTCTCGGAAAACCTATTTCAAATCCCTGGCTATGCACATGGTCAACGCCGCAAGGTTGTGTGTGCCTAGACATTGGCGGACCACCCACACCCCAACCCTGGGCGAGTGGTTTGCGTCCATCAACAGGATTGCTGGCATGGAAGAATTGATCCACATTTCCCAAGAGAGACTGGAAAAATACTCCTCCACGTGGGCCTGCTGGTCTCACTTCACGACCACCTCTGAGTTTAAACACCACGTTCCCCCCGACTGAGAGTCGATCCCATCCTGGATTCCTGCCGCTCACCCCCTCTACCCCTTGGGTCTCCGATGCGGGGGGCCACGCCACGTCCCCCCTTCTCTTTCTGCCTTCTTTTTCTTCTTCCCTTTTTTTCTCCCCTCGTTTCCTTTTTCTTTTGCTTTTTCTCTCCCCCCCTTTTTTTTTTTCTTTCCCCCCTTTTCCCTCCTGTCCTTGCTTCCCCCCCTTTCCCCCCCTCCCCCCCCCCCCTGTAGGCGCATCTGTTGCATGGTTTCCGATGCCCTACTTTGCCTTACTCCTTTGCCCGGACTTCGACTCTAGGCTGACTCGGGTGGGCGCTGGTAGCCGCCCGAGTCACCTTCCCCCCCCCCCCCATTGAGAGTCTAATATAGTTAGACTTAGCGTATATACCGATATAGTTGTTGGAACAGTTCTCCTTTTGCTCTTTTGCCTGGTATCCTTCGGAGGTCCCTCCTGGTCCCTCCTTTGAAATGTTCTTTTTCCTCTTGCTGATTGTCTAAATGCCCGATACCTGTATATTTGTGTCGACCTGTTCCTGTTATTGTCTGCAATCTTTAATAAAATCTTTATGGGAAAAAAAAAAAAAACATAGAAAGGTTACAGCGCAACAAGATGAATCGAGTGTAACACGTCAGAGCTATACAATTTTAAATCATTTTAGACAGACATAGTAGTGTTAGAGTGAAGGGTTGGTATTCCTGTTAATGGTTGGAGGTGTACCTCCTCCCTGGACACTCCCAATTGGAGCTAGCTGTGCCCGAGAGGAGGAACTTAACCACCGACCCCTAGGTGTGAATTTAAGGAGAGGGACGGAAATGACCATGTGTCTTTTTCCCTAAGATAGGAATCCGTGACTAGGCATCAGTGTTTGTCATCTGCAAACAGGCCACATTTGTGAACCTGAGAGCCACATTGAACACCTTGTATGTTGGGGTCCCAGCGAATGGAGATGGCGAGTGTCTCAATTGCTATTGCAAAGATTAGCGGAGATAAAGGACAGCCTTGTCTGGTGCCTTTGGCTATATGTATTGGTTTGGAGTAGTGGCCTTGAAGCCTAATATAGGCTTTAAGATTTAAATAAAGAGCTCGGATCAGGCCCATAAACTTGTCGCCAAAGCCCCAACGTTCAAGGATTGTAAAGATGCATGGCCAGGAGACCGAATCAAAGGGCTTTTGAAGGTCCAGTGATAAAAGCATGCCTGATTGTTTTGGACCCCCTGGCCAGTTTGGCTGGAGGATGAAGACTATTTCTATGGCTCTTCTGATCTGATCAGGGCCCTGTCTGCCTGGGATGAACCCCACTTGATCCTTATGAACATATCAGTTAATGAAGGAAGCTAGACGATTTGCAAGGAGTTTGGTAAGGATTTTTAAGTCGCTATTGATGAGGGAGATGGGTCTATAATTACTGACTTCTTTTGTTTTTATCCGGTTTCAGTATTACTGCAATGTAGGCTGTGTTTAGGTGAGGATCAAGTGGGGTTCCTTGAGTGTTTGCGTTAAAAAATTGTGTCAAATGTGGAGTCAGGGTGGTGGTAAATGTCTTGTAATAGGAGTTAAGCCCCGTACACACGAGAGGACTTATGTCCGACAGACTTCCGAAGGAGTTCTGCCGGAGTTCTACCGGAGTTCCGACAGAGTTCTGACTGACTTTTTGACTGAGCGGACTTGGCCACACACAATCACACTAAACTCCGACGGATTCGAACGTGATGACGTACGATTCGACTCGAATAAGGAAGTTCATAGACAGTAGCCAATAACTGCCCTAGCGTTGGTTTTAGTCCGTCGGAATAGCATACACACGAGCAAATTTTTCGAAGGGACCGGGTCCGGTGGAGTTCCGTCGGAAAAATGTGAAGCATGTTCCATATTCTAAAGTCCGTCAGACTTTGGCGAATCAAAAGTCCGTTGCAGTCCACACACGATCGAATAGTCTGACGGAATCAGTCCGTCGGACTTTGGATGTTGAAAAGTCCGCTCGTGTGTACGCGGCATTAGGGAGACCATTGGGGCCTGGAGCAGAACCTGATTTGAGGTTCTTAATGACTTCCTGTACCTCTTCTTCTGAGAAGGGGGCCTCCAGCTTATTATTTTTTATTTTTATGTATTTTATGTTATTTTAAGTTATTTCCCTATCCGCATTTGCCATGCTCTTAACAACATTTTGCTGCCATTTGCAGCCCTCTAGCCCTTTCCATTACTTTTTTAGAGTCATTTTAGTCCTCAAAAGTTTGGGTGCCTATTGACTTCAATGGGGTTCAGGTTCAGGGTCAAGTTCGGGTCCCGAAACTCGAACTTTTTTGCGAAGTTCGGCCGAACCCATCGAACCAGAACATCCAGGTGTCCGCTAGTAGTCTAAGTAGTCCAAGACATTTTTTTCATTCTGAGTAATAATGTAAAAACCCAAAAAATGAATTGTGTAATGTAATTTTTCTATGCAATTTCCTCTTTAATAACTAGGAGTAGGGTCCACAAACATAATAGCTATAGTAATGCCCAATACTGAATTGCATTTTCATCACATTCACTAAGCTACGGGAAAATTCCCTTGCAAAGTAAAATTCTCTTGCAAAGTGAACAGCCTATTTGCCTTTAGGAAATCAACCCCAAAGTGGTGGGTCACATGCAATTCACAACATTGATATACATGTAATTTTGAAGTAGAATAGAGCTAAGGGATCTGTTTGTTTAGTGTCAATCTTTAGGTGAACCTTTGTTCATATCCAACCTAGTAAGCTAACAGCTTTATTATAAATGAGGCAGCGAAGACTAACGGTATACACTGCAGTGGCGGCTGGTGGGTTCTTCTTTGGGGGGGCGGCAAACAAAGAACACCCCTCGTGCAGCGTGGCAAGGCACTTACCCGTGGGGCTGTGGTATCCTCTCCTCCTCTCCTGGAGTGCAGCAGCTGCCACGGTGGCTTCGGTGTGCGCTCCTCCAGTGGATTCCTCCCTCCATGTGTCTCCTCTTCCATCAAAGTGCTAGGCATTTAATAGGATTGTCTGATGCTTTGGACAATTGGGAAACAGGTCTCACAGATCTGCCTCCTGATTGGCGGGGAGTAACTTTAATGGAACTTTAATGTGAAAATAGGGAAAATTAATTCGGTCACACTACTGGCTGGCCTTTCAGAGCAATACTCTGCTCTCCAAGGCCACCCTTTTTTGAAGCCTCTGGCTCTAATCAGGTGCTTCAAAAAACACTCAACCTGCAGTGAAATAAATGGTTCAGTGCCACTAATATGTTGATCAGGGGGGCAGACGCATGGATAGGGGAGGCGGCGCTTGTGCGCCCTCTATAGATGCACCATCAATGATATACTGTATACTTTATTTTACTATCTGCCACTCCAAAGCTCCTTAAAGCTCCTTAATACTTCTTCATACCAAGTGCCTTAGCAACCCAGCTATTGGCAGATCTGGCAACTGCCATGTGGCATGTGGTTTTATACCTATAGCTATGCAAATAGCAACAATGAAAAAGCTAGCATGATCTTAGGATCCCAGGCTCTGAATTAGAGTATCAAATTAAGGTATGACCTAAAAGCTGGCTGCTCTGCTTTAAATCTGAATGTTTTCAAAGTCGGCATCTCATTTTTTATTTTCTGAATGTAACCGATCAAATTTGAACAAAAGGCCTCCTTGCTTTGTATAATATGTTGGAACTGTTACTGCAAAGGCCCTCAATAATCTATCAGGTATAAGTGAAATCCACCATCTACTCTTATAATCACATCATCCTTGCATGTTTGTTTCTATTAGGACTTGATGCCAAGGTATCATTGGCAACACAATGTATTACAGCTTAGAAACAGGATATCTGTATCAATTCAGAATAACATGTTCTTGATAGTTAAATACCTTTATTTTAGGATTTGGAGAAAGTTTTACTAAGAATTGTGTATGTGAGTATTTATTTCATGAAAGATGCATGCAATGTAGTAATATACTCTGACAAGCATGAAGAGGCATGTTAAAGTACTGTTAAACTATTTTAATCTTCCAGGGTATTGTCATATATAGCAATTTGCACTAATGATTAAGCTGCAAAATACCGATCACAGTTTAAATAAACAAAAGCCTTGTTATCATATTTATCAATTTACAATATTTATCAGTTGTAAAATACGTATTAGATATGCTTTATTCAACGTGTCCTGGTCAATACGTACCAAAGAAAATGCTAGGAAAGGCAAGTGTAGGGCAAAGCAAAGCAAACACAAAAAAAAAAGAAAAAATAAGTACTTTAGACTTGTTTTACCCACATCAAGGTTAGACATATGTAGGACGATGCCAGAATAATATCAGCATTTTTGGAGTTCTGGAAAAACACTGAAGGGGGTAACACAAATGAGCACATTAAGAAATGGCTTCTCTTTGTATTTTGGAAAACGGAAAATTGTATACTCACCTTTCTGTAATTTTCCTTTCCTGGCGCATCTTCGTGGCAGCACACACTGGGTTGTGACTCTGCCCCCACAACCTGACATGATTGTTTTAACTATAAATTTGAAGGAGAGACACCCCGCATCATTCTCTGTAAATATCATCATAAAAACGGGGTGGGCAACTGTGTGCTGCCATGAAGATCCACCAGGAAAGGAAAATTACGGAAAGGTGAATATATAATTTTACGTTTTTCTGATGCCTTCATGGCAGCACACACTGGGAAATAACTTGCCAGTCGGGTGGGTGCAAGAAAAATATTTATTCCTTATAATGTGGAAGTATTGGCTCTAACAACAGATCTACTGAAGTCTGCCATGGACAAGTGAGCGGAATCCACTCTGTAGTGGGAAATGAAAGTGTGTCTGAAAGACCATGTTGCTGCCCTGCATATTGTCTCTGGTGAGACCCTGCAATACACTGCTCAGGAGGTAGCCACTGCCCTAGTCGAATGAGCCCTGATGTCTTCAGGAACCATCAGATGTTGGGTCGAATATGCCTTCTTAATGGCTCTCACTAACCAGGATGCAATAGTGCATGAGGAGGCTGCTTGCCCACATCTGGTCCCATGTGGAATGACCATGAGAGAATTAGTCCTTCTAAAGGAGGTGGCAGCTGCTAAGTAATTAATGATGGTAGCCTTGACGTCTAGCGGATGAGGTTCACCCCAATCATCGGTGAAGGATGGAAGGATGATGTCTTGGTTGTAATGAAAAGAAGTTGTTACTTTTGGTATGCAGTAATCTGGTCTTAGAACCACTCAATCAGGGAAAAAAAAGAAGTAGGGTTCGGAAATCATTAGTGCCTGAATCTCAGATACTCTCTTTGCTGATGTTATTGCAATGAGGAAGGAAAGCTTCAAAGTCAAGTCCCATAGTGAAATCGATACGGATGGAAAAAATGGAGGATTAGAGAAAGCATGGACTACTGACAGATCCCATGATGGGAAAATTGGTTTCCTGGGAGGTTTAATCTTTAGACGGGCTCTTAGGAATTGTTTTACCAGAGGGTGAAGAGCCCACCTATTACCTGTCTTAGCAAACAGTGCAGATATTTGTACCTTAAGGGTACTTGAGCTCAGACCATTGTTAACCCCTGATTGCAGGAACTCTAAAATTTAAGAAGGTTCCGGAGAAAAAGGGTTCCATTCTTACTGTTGGGCCATGGGGTGGAATTTTTCCCAAATCCTTGAATAGATGGCGTTAGTAGTGTTTTTCCTGGCTTGCATCAGGGTTGATTTAACTTCCTGAGAACAGCCTTGTGCCCTTAGCCTAGCCCTCTCAACCTCCTGGCCATCAGATGTAACTTCTCTGGTGCTGGGTGTAGGAACTGTCCTTGGGATAGGAGATCCAGCAGTTACTGGCTAACACGACCGTACCTCGTGAGATTGCGCCTATTTCCCTGACAGTGCCTCCCCCCAAGGGGCAGCCTCTGGATGCCCAACCGAGCCCATTTTTCAGGATACCGGCTGCGGAACCTGTGTATAAGCTTAGGAGCATGTACGTGACTGGCAGGTTCCCAAGAGTTCTCTTCAGCAGAATACCCCTTCCATTTGATTAAAAACTGGATAGTCCTACCTCTCCGACGACAGTCAAGGATGGACTCAACTTCGTATTCGGTTTCTTCACCAACCTGAACTGGAGGCGGGGGCGCTTCTTCTCTTCCTGAAAAAGGACTAAAGGTAACACGTTTAAGGAGGGAGACATGAAATACAGGATGGATCTTAAACGATTCAGGCAAAACAAGTTCAAAGGCTACGGGATTAATCTCCCGTTTGATCTCAAAAGGACCCAGAAATTTAGGTCCCAGTTTCCGGGATGGACATGGCAGTTTAAGATTTGCTGCTGAAAGCCACACCTTATCTCCTGCCTTGAAGGTAGGGTTAATTCTCTTCATCTTATCGTACTGTTTTTTGTACTCCTCCTGGGCCCTCTTCATGGTATCTTGAAGTACTTGGTAGTTTGAGTGAATGAGGTTTACTCTGTCTTGGACTTCCGGGACAGACGATTCAGGAATGGTATTAGGCAGAAATGAGGGGTGGAATCCGTAGTTTGCCCAGAAAGGTGACTGGTTGGTAGAGGCGTGCACTGAGTTGTTATAGGCGAATTCTGCACAAGGTAACAAGGAAAGCCAATCATCCTGGGAAAAAGAACAGAAGCATCGCAGGTACTGTTCCAACGTTTGGTTGGTTCTTTCAGTTTGACCGTTGCTCTGTGGGTGATAGGCAGAAGACAAACATATTCTAATTGAGAGCAATTTACACAGTTCTTTCCAAAATTTGGAGGTGAATTGTACCCCTCTGTCCGATACAATGCTGTCAGGTATCCCGTGTAACCGGACAATTTCTTTTATAAAAGTTTTTGCCGTATCCAGGGCAGAGGGAGTCCCTCTTAACGGCAAAAAATGCGCCATCTTGGACAGGCGGTCTACCACCACCAAAATGGTCATAAACCCTTCAGAGGGAGGTAGTTCTACAATAAAATCCATGGAAATTTCTTTCCATGGTTTCTCCGGGACTGGCAGTGGCCTTAACAGACCCCAGGGTCTGGTGTTAGATCCCTTGTTACGTTGGCAGATGGTAGAGGAATCAACATATACTTTACAGTCAGCCCTTAAAGTAGGCCACCATAGGGACCGCTGTACGAGGTCAGTCGTCTTCCGGACTCCAAAGTGGCCTGCAAGTTGGTGGTCATGGAAAGTCTTTAATACCAGTAACCTGGCTTGCCGGGGAACAAAAATCTTGTCCCGATGCCATAGAAGCCCTCCTTGGCTTCTCAGGGAAGAAACTTCAGTTTCCGTACACTGCCTAGTGGCCAGCTCGATAGAAGACCTTAGGTCCGGTTGGATCAACAAGAAATTTTGGGGAGACAAAATTGTACTGGGTGGGACTCCTTCTGGGGTATCAGGAAACATCCGAGATAAGGCATCCGCTTTGCTGTTCTTAGATCCTGGGCAGTAGGTAATGTGGAAATTGAATCTTGAAAAGAACAAAGCCCATCGGGCCTGTCGGGGTCTCAGACGTTTGGCTGTGCGGAGATACTCTAAGTTTTTATGGTCCGTAAAAATTAGAATGGGGTGAGCGGCACCTTCCAGGAGATACCTCCATTCTTCAAGAGCGGTTTTGATCTCTAGAAGTTCCCGATCCCCTACATCATAGTTCCTCTCTGGGGAACTCATCTTTCGAGAGAAGAAGGCTACAGGATGCAGTAAAGCTTTGGAACCTTGACGTTGGGATAAGATCGCCCCAGTGGCCACCTCCGAGGCATCAACTTCTAGCACGTAGGGCAAGGCGGGATCTGGATGCTGCAGGATGGGCGCAGTGGTAAAGAGGGTCTTGAGCTGGTCAAAGGCGGACTGAGCTGCTGGGGACCAGTGGAACTTGGTGTGTTGGCGAGTGGTCTGAGTGATGGGGGCTACAATGGTGGAGAAGCCCCTTATGAATCTTCGGTAAAAATTTGCGAACCCGATAAACCTCTGTACACCCCTTTTGTAAGAAGGAGCGGGCCAATCCAGGATAGATTTCACTTTCTGCGGGTCCATGGCAATTCCACCTGTGGTAATGATGAGTCCCAAGAAATGAATGGATTCCTTCTCAAAATCACACTTCTCGGCTTTGACATATAACCCGTGAGTTCTAAGAATACATAGTACCTTCTTAACATGCACCCTGTGAAGCTCTAGCGAGGTTGAAAAAATCAGAATGTCGTCAAGGTAGGCGACAACAAAGTGGTCAAGGTGCTCCCGAAAGATGTCATTAATGAAATGCTGAAAGGTTGCCGGGGCATTACATAGTCCAAAGGGCATGACTAAGTACTCGAAATGTCCAAATCTTGTTCTAAAAGCGGTCTTCCACTCGTCCCCCTCCCGGATACGGACAAGGTTGTAAGCCCCACGTAGATCGAGTTTAGTAAAGATACGTGAGGTATGGAATCTTTGGAAGAGTTCAGGGATGAGCGGAAGTGGATAGCGGTTTTTAAGGGTAATATTATTTAATTCCCTATAGTCCACACATGGTCTTAGAGTCTTGTCTTTTTTCTCCACAAAGAAGATGCCTGTTCCGGCAGGGGATGAAGAGGGACGAATGAATCCTTTGGCCAGGTTCTCGTCAATGTATTGTCTCAGAGCCTCAAGTTCAGTCTCAGAAAGGGGAAATATCCGACCAAAAGGGATGGGGGCCCCGGGTAATAATTCAATGGGGCAGTCATAGGGGAGGTGTGGAGGTAGGGTATCAGCTTTCCTCTTGTCAAACACATCTCTGAATTCCTGGTAGACTGCTGGTATGTGAGGAGCTGGACTGGGTACGGGTTGTACAGTCAGACAACTGGGCAAGTTGTGGGGTACGGAGTCTAAGCAATGCTGCAGGCAATAGGCAGATGTGAAGGATACCACCTTTTTGGGCCAATCGATCTGGGGATTGTGAGCCTGTAGCCAAGGAATCCCTAGGATAACGGGGAACATCGGAGAACTCAGAACATCAAATTTAAGGAATTCCCGGTGGCCTGAATCGGTGATCGCCAGGATGGGACTAGTTTCCTTGGTGACATGACCTGAACTGGGTAAGGAGCCATCGGCCAAATGGACAGTCAGTCTCCGTTCCTTGAGGTTAAGTGGGAGAGCCAGACTCTTAGCCAGGGTTAAGTCCAGGAAGCAACTACAGGCTCCAGAGTCAATTATCGCTTGTAGAGGAATTCCTCTACCTGCCACCATCAATGTGACTGGAAGAGTGATGTGGGCGGAAGCTGACTTCGCTACCTGAAGATGAAATGGAGTGCATGGGACTGGTTTACTCGGCCTTGTGGGGCAGTTGTTAATGAAATGTCCCGATTCCCCACAGTAAAAACAAAGGTGTGCCTGTCGACGATGAAGTCTCTCTTCGGAGGTTAAAGCGGGACGGGGCATGCCCCTCAGAACGGGAGCTACTGCTGGGCGAGCTGAAGGTGGGGCCTGGATGGAACAAGAAGTCTGGGTGCGTTCAGACTGGCGTTCCCGTAGACGCCTGTCGAGCTGGATGGTGAGTAAGATGAGATCCTCAAGGGTAGTGGGAATCTCCAATCTGGCTAACTCGTCCTTAAGAGCTTCGGACAACCCCACCCGATACTGATATTTTAGTGCTGCTTCGTTCCAGCCGGAATCAGAGCTCCAGGTACGAAATTCTACTGTATAGTCCTCTGCAGGTCGCTCACCCTGGCGAAGGGCGTACAAGGTTGCTTCAGCTGTAGCTGTCCGAAAAGGGTCATCATACAGGCGAGCCATGGCCTCAAAGAACAGATCCAAAGTATCCAAGGGCTGCATTGCTCCAGCAGGCCATGGGCCCACGTCTGGGGATCGTCCCTCAGCAGTGAAATGGTGAACCTCACCTTGGTCGCTTCTGAAGAAAAGGTCTGAGGTTGCAGGGAAAAATAGAGAAAACATTAATTTTTGAAGGATCTGAATTTTCTTCGGTCCCCAAAAAAGCGTTCCGGGGCTGGAACTCGTGGTTCTGGGGCAGCTGAGGTTGTAGAAGCAGGAACTTGACCAGAGGAGGTGGGCGGTTCAAGCGGGTGTTGCAGGCGTTCCTTCAGCCAGTGATATCTCTCTTGGAGCTCCTGAATAGCTGGAGTAAGGGCCGTAAGTTCTTGTAAAATGGCCTCCAATGGGGAGTCACCTCTGTCGACCTCTGACATGGCTGGATTATACTGTCGCGGTCAAGAGCGAGGCCGAGATGCTGAGAGGGCTCCCCTTGCGGCCGAGTGCAGCACAACCCTGAAGTTGGCACAGGGATGCAGTGCCCACAGTACCACAGGTTGCCAGGTAGCAGCAGCAGAGGTCAGGTAGCGGGTAAGCAAGTCTCTAGGGGCTACTGTGCTAGGAAGTCCGAGAGTGGGCAGCAGAAGTCCAGAGAGTGGTCAAAACAAGCCGGGATCAGGTGCAGGAAGCAGACCAGGAGCGTCGGGAGCAAGCCAGGAGTCAGAGCCAGGAGAATAACAGGAGTAGGTCAAGCAAGCCGGGTCAGTACACAGGAGGTCGGATAACAGGAAACACGGGTACAGGTTCACAGGAGAGCTGACGATAATCCAGCGATGCGGCACTGTCAGGTGAACGTTTAAATAGGCGAGGTAACCAGGTCACGTCGTGAGCGCATCGGGGCGATCGTACGGCTACGTCGAGTACGTTGTGTATTCGTAACATCACCGCGTATGCCCGCCCAGTTAGACGTAGCGTCGGTCGTTCTTCTAGAAACTACTTTGCGCTTTCGTAGGCGCCGACGCGCGCTAACACGACCGTACCTCGTGAGATTGCGCCTATTTCCCTTACACTGTCACTGAGGACCTCCAGAGCCTGGATAGGAATCTCGCAATTAATGGAGTAGGAGGGAAGATGTACCCCAGCCTGAAATTCTACGGGTGGATTAGACAGTCCACTCCCTCGGCTCATGGAAACGAACCTCTCGACAGGAACCTGCAACACTTGGTATTCCTTGAAGTGGCTGCTAAGTCTATTTACGACATTCCCCAGGCTTCTGTAAGGAGATAGAATGCGTGAGGGCTCAGGGGCCACTCGTTGTTTGATAGTGTCTCTCGACTCAGATAGTCGGCTAACATGTTCTGTGCCGCCGGGACATACACTGCCCTCAAGTCTGCTAGGTGTATCGGAGCCCATTCCAAGATGGGACGGACTTCCTTCATCAGCGTGACACTCCTGGTACCTCCTTGTTTCTGAATATAGGACACTGCCACTATGTTGTCCATCCGGATAAGCACATTCTTTCCCCTTAGGAGTGTGAATGCCCTTGAAGCATGGAAAGCCGCCCTGAGCTCCAGTATGTTCGAGACCACACCTTGTGCCTGTAAATGCCATCAGCCCTGGGCTGCCTGATCTTGAAAGTGGGCTCCCCAGCCACTCTGGCAGGCATCCAAAGTGACTACCTCGGGATCCAGAGGGACTATTGGTCTGCATTTTCCAAGATTGCTTGGGTGCGTCCACCACCATATTGACCGCTTCACTGATCTGGAGATGAGAATGGTCTGATGCATTGATACTCCATCCCACTGCCTGAGAAATTAGTTCTGCAGGACTCTCATGTGCCATTGCGACCATTGTACCATGGGTATGGTTGCAGACATCGACCCCAGTATACTTAGGCAGGCTCTGGCTGGTAGATGATTTGTTGATAGCAGTTTCCTAATTTTCTGTATTAAAGGCTGAACCTTCTCTTGCGGGAGCTGAACCCTGTTTGATTCGGTGTTTAAATCTGCTCCCAGAAATACCATATTTTGAGTGGGTTGTAGACTGCTTTTCTTCCAATTGATTATCCAACCAAAATTCTGGAGAGTTGTAAGGAGAATTTCCCAGTGTTGGATCAGCGTCTCCCGACTTTCTGCTAAAAGTAGGATATCGTCCGAGTAATGGTGGATTCGCAATCCCTTTTTCCTGAGGAATTCCACTAATGGAAACAGAACTTTGGGGAATGTTCTGGGTGCCGAGGAGATGCCGAATGGGGGACACCGAAATTGGAAATGACATTGATTGATGGCGAACTGAAGAAACTTTTGAAAGGCCAGATGGATTGAGATATGAAGATAGTCATCCAATAAATCTATTGGTAGCATCCAGTCGCCCATATTTATTGCCAGGAGTATAGACTGGAGACTTTCCATTTTGAAAGCTTCCACTCTGATGCCTTTGTTGAGTTTCTTGAGATCTAACACAGGTCGTAAGTCTCCTGTCTTTTTCTTTACCAGAAACAAAGGGGAGTAGAATCCTCTCCCCCTCTGATATGATGGGACCTCCAGAATAGCCCCCTTCTGTTTCAATTCTGCTACGTATTTTATTAGCAGACTTCTCTTGGATAGTGAGGATGGCAATCTGGTTGGCTGGAAGTGATTTCCTGGGAGTCTGTTTGTGAATTTCCATTTGTGTCCAAATTTGATTGTGGACAGTGTCCATAGATCTTCTATATGATTTGTCCAGATCCGAATGAAGTTCTTTAGCCTGGCGCCCGCCTGAGCCGGGTGGCCGGGCAAATTTTCAAAATTATTTCTGCTGCTCAGCCTTGGATTTTTGCATCCTCAGGAAAGAAGGTTTTGTGTTCTTCCAGTCTCTTCTAAATTCCCTACCAGGATGGTAGGATCTGGATTCTTTGTACTTATCCGGAAGATTATGTCTGTAAGATGGCCCTTTCTGAGCCTTGGGTCTCCTATCGGAGGGGATTAGACCTGACTTCCCTCCTGTTACCTTGGAGATGGCAGAATCGAATTTGGCACCAAACAGATTTGAGCCATTGTACGGAATTCTGCACCAGTTTATTTTGGATGCCGTATCCATGGCTTAAGCCACAAGGCCCTTCTTGCTGTCACTGAGGCTAGCATTGCCCTGGCTGAGGATCTTATGATATCCACTGAAGCCTCTGCTACGAAGTCACCCGCCAGTCTGATTTCTTGAAGAGAAGAAATGATTTTTTCCATTTCAATGCCATCTTGTAGATCTTTTTCCATCTTAGTTTCCCATCCTGAGATGGCCTTAGCCACTGCTGCTGTGGTAATTGTTGGTATACAGGCACTCCCAGCCGTGGAATATGCCTTCTTCAATTCCAGGTCCATTTTCCAATCAAGCACATCCCGAAAGGAGACAGCATCCTCGATTGGTAGTGTGACATGGGGGGCAAGACGCATCAAGGAGAAATCGATGACGGGAGCATTAATCAAGGACTTAACTTTTGACTCGTTTAAAGGGTACATCTTAGATAGTCTGTTGGTAAGACTAGATCGCTTATCAGATCTCTCCCACTCGTCTTTAATGAGATCCTCGAGTTCCTCTATAAAAGGAAAAGATTTCGGATACCTTTTTTAAATTTGGAAAATATTTCTGAATTTTTGGAGGTTCTGCCTTGTCGTTTTGCCAGCCGTTTGCTTCCTTGACTGACTTCGCAAAAGGCTCCACTAGAGAGAAATCGAACCCTACTGAAATTTCCTGACCTTCACTTTCAGAGGAAGATTCTGATGCTTGGGTGTGATGGGGTTCTGCTGAAGATGTAATGGGAGCAGCTCTATCCATTGTTGGTGTTGTTGTTTCCAGTATGGACTCCCGCACTGATTCTTTTATGAGCTCTGTAGCCATGCTTCTTTCTCCTTGTTAGCTTCATTGAAGCAAGAGTGGCAGGCAGTGCCGGAGCGCCTCATACCCAGCAAGATTTGACCGACTATGAGGGGAGCGACTGTGACGTGAATAGCTGTGCCGTGAGTGGCTATGCCTTCGATGACAAGATGGAGATCTTGAGCGGCTCCTGCGTGACCTCCTGCTTGAAGTATGGTTTGATTTTCTCCCATGCCTGGAACTTGCAGCTCTTGATCTGGTAGGGCTGCCAAGAAATATGCAGCATTCAGCAGTTTGGCACTCTTTTTTTCTCTCCTTCTTCAATACTTACCTATACCTAGTACCGCCTCTTACCTAGCTTGCTGATGGTGGTCTGTGTGGGCAGTGGACTCCATAGGGAGAAAAGGGGACAAGGCAGTCTGAGGAATATAAAATAATTTTTTACCGTTATTAAATTATATATATATATATATATATATATATATATATATATATATATATATATATATTTATTTAAACAAATAAATAATATTATATCATTAATATAAATAAGTACACATTTCCCAGAACAAGCATACGTAGGAACCCAAAGGGACTTACCTAGGAGCCTGAGAGATTTTTGGGTGAATGCAGGAACAGCAATCCTTTTCTCCAGCTTCTTGCAGTAATGCACTGCTATACAGAGAAAATATATATGTATTTGAAAATGGCGCCATTGCGGTGGCCAAATGACGCTCTCGCGCATGCGCAGACGTGTCCCGAGCGTTGCGGCGCCATCTTGGATGAGGGCTGAATGTAAGCTAAGATTAACCTGGCTCTGGACATGTGCAGAGCGGTGAAAAAAAATGAACGCCGGCCATGACAGTCACAGCGGAGGACAGCAAGGACCAGCAGGCCAGAGAAACTAAGAAAATTATATTTAGAAGGGGAAAACATGGAAAAAAAATAAAAGTGGCAGAAAATAGGGAAAGTCCACTGCAAAAATGGAAAGCTTCTTTAAAGCTTACTTTAATGCCAGAATCCAGTAGCCCCTTGAGACCACCAGAACAGGGGTTCCCTCCATAGAAGCTCCTTTAGAGACTGTACAGGAGGGACTTCCAAACAGGAGAGGCTTGAACCTGCTGGGGCGATTGCGGTAAGAGGCTTATTCATCTGTCAATAGGAGAAACCTGTTCATCCAACCTGTCATATGAGGATAAAAAAGAGAATGCTGTCAGGTTGCGGGGGCGGAGTCACAACCCAGTGTGTGCTGCCATGAAGGAGTCAGGAAATATATATTTTCTCCGGGTTTTTGAATTGGATTGAATATGAATATGTTTTGATTGCTTTAATCCCTTCACACCATACCCTTTAGGGTTTTACTGTCCCATAGGCAAGCCCTACTCTATAAAAGGAATAATTTCCATACACTGCACTAATGATGGCCAAATAACCTAAAATAGCTTTAAGCAGTTTGGAATAAAGTGTTTTATAATATTAGGTTACATTTGCATTATATAGCAATGCTTTTGGATGTGCATTTAGCCAGAGGAGAGAAAAGCTAAAATTTGCACGACTCCACCCGCTATACTGAAATAAGAAACTTCTAGTTATGTTTGTTTTGCATACTCAAAAAGAGTTCCTTATTGTAGTGGGATATTTTTATAATGTTATATATCCAGAAACTATTAGACACCCTTTCCCTGGGCTACAGAACTGTAGCTGCTTTTCTTCTTTTGATAAATTATTGTCCGTACTTGGGTTAATCAATATATGGCATGCACTGCATTCTAGAGATAAAAAATAATCCGATTTTTCTAAGATGCAACCATCGGTATCTAGCAGTATTCTAGCAGCTAACTCTCATAATATCATGTCATTCATTTATAAGATTGATTATATGATTTTATGGCTAGGGGAATTCAGTATAATTTTCTATTGGAAATGCCATTTAAAAGTAGCTGTAGGGATTTAGAAATGAAATACTTGCTCGTTAAGATTGTTTCCAGGGTCTTCTCCATTCACCCTGGAATCATTCCACAGCTTCTCCTTTGGTAATTTGGGATACCCTAAATGCTTATCTTCAAGGACTTGTGAAACAAACGTAGGCTGTTAAAGCCAATATGAACATATGGGATAGGAGCTCAATGGCACAAGTGAATAAAGTGGTGGTGGAATATAAAAGTAATCCCTCTACTCTTTCTTAAAAATAATTTATTTTCCACAGTGCAGTTTCTAATGTCCTTTATTTGCAATATAGTGAACTCAATAGACAGCCCCAATGGGTTAATATAATCCTTTACTATATTAGTACAAGGGACAATGATATGTGTTTCTTGTGCATGCTGCCCTAGTTGAAATATTCTGTCCCTCACCCAGAGGATGGAAGATTTGTAACTAGGGCAGCTGGCATAATCTTCCAGTGCTACGGGCATTATTATAGCCATTGGACCTGCCAAAAGGCACTCATTCAGAGTGCCGATTATGCCTACACTTTCTACCCCCCTACTCCACCTGTACTATAGCTTCCATTAATAAAAAGTGCTCCACAAATGGAGAAGATTGAGCTTTCATTCAGTGCAACAAGCCACCATCCACTTGATAACAAGTCACCATTGCATTTTTTTACTGAAGCCAGTACAAGAAGGCACTTAATAGGTTGCTAAGCTTTTCAGGACTTTACTATCAGGGGGTGATGCATTCTTCTTGCCCATAGTAACCAGTTATCTTCCAGCTGTTGCTTCAGCAGGCCTGGTTTAAAAATTAAACAAAAATATTTTCTCGTCTCCTCCTCCAATGATTGTCTCCAGGATTTCTTCAGGGCCTCTCCCATCCTCTGGAACTCACTGCCTCCACCAGTCCGGCTATCCCCTCTTTCTACCTTCAGGCAATCCCTGAAAACTCATCTCTTCAGGAAAGCCTATAACATCTCCAACTAATCTTTTACCACTTCCATCAGCTCATTCCCCATAGTTACAACCTTTTGTACCACCTGCCCCACCCTATTAGATTGTAAGCTTTTCTGAGCAGGGCCCTCTTAATCCTCTTGTACTTTATTGTATTATAATTGTATTGTCTCCCTTTTATATTGTAAAGCACTGTGCAAACTGTTGGCACAATATAAATCCTGTATAATAATAATAATAATAATAATAATATTGATTGTGTGCTGCAGACAATACATTTTTCTGTTATCACACATTTGATACAGTAGCCCAGTTACTTCTTGCATTGTGTATTGAATATACATATGACAGTAAGAGGTCTTGAATAATTATACATAAATAATTTGTAGGCTCTTGGTAGACAGCATGCAGTAAAAAAAAACTATATACAGGGTTATACTGCTGATTTTGCAACCTCTTGGACATGTTCTACTTGTCGAATATATATAGAGGCTGATAATATATAATATTTTCCTGAAATGTCATGTGTGCCCAGCATGAACATCTGCAAGCAAATAGAGCAATTAATGCCTGAATGTTTGATAATCTACTGGTGAACGTATTACTAAGTCACATAAGGATAACAGAAAATGTGAATTCTTTCCATATTAAACAGGCAGTGACACAAAATGAGACTTCCCAGTGCTTTAAAGATTCTTTTGCTACATAAATAATGTGTCTGTGTGCTGAAGTCTAAGCTTGAAATGTAATTAAGCAACACATTTAGCTCATGTTTAACTGGGGAAAACCGGTGAAAATGAGTCAGAAAAGTTATGGCTGGAAAAGTTTACTTTTTCATCTCTGCGTATCATGTAGCAATTGGTAATGCAAAACAATTACTGCACAAGTGTTATGGCAAAATAGCATAAGACAAGCTTAAAAAACTTTGACTGCACTCAAGAGCTACACCCTCATCATATTGCGTTTTCAAATTTAAATCCAGATTTCAAGGCAAACATAGTAATTTCAGTAAGAAACAGTGTATGCTACAAGGGGTCTTTTTGGTTATTCTAATTATGCTGAGTACATATTTGAATCACTGATACAGTTTCCATGAGAACAAATAGAGAGAAAAATTTCACATTTTCAAGGAATACATAACTGAAGTGTTTTGTAAATATACATAAAATAACCTTTTTTATGGCTTTTTCTAATAAATTGTCAAAATTATGCACCTTATCTAGACATAGGCTACAATTTTGTTTTATG
The DNA here is from genome assembly GCF_037356315.1 of Lithobates pipiens. Lineage (NCBI taxonomy): Eukaryota > Metazoa > Chordata > Amphibia > Anura > Ranidae > Lithobates > Lithobates pipiens. Next base: position 164,513,308 of record NW_027507903.1, on the reverse strand, counting down.
GTATATATTAGTATTACATACATAGGCTATATCATTGTGAATCATAGAAAACGCAAATGTTGAATTCAACAGGGAAAGAATCAGTTTCAAGAAAAAATATAACCATAAAACCAAGTTATAGGGTGGTAACATTATACATATTTCAGACCTATAATTTAAATATGGTAAATCATCAGCGCTTAGGAAGGGAGTATTAGGGCGCGTACACAACAGCTAGTCCGCCAAACTTTTGAAATGAACGGACATTCCCGCACACGGAGTACCCCTACCCATTCACTTGGTGAAAAAAATTTAAATAAAACACAACACAAGGTTTTAAAATAATTTATTGCAGAGCTCCGGGAGTCTTCTTCTGTCTTGGGAGGTCTTCTCGCTGTACTCCTCCGCTATCTACTGCTAGCTCTTTTACTAGCGGAGGAGCCCGGCTTTCTTCTTCGTCGCCTACTGGGGGTCTTCTCCCCTTCTTTGGTTCTTCTTGCCGGGCCTCCGCTTTCTTCCTATACCTCTTTTACTAGCGGTGGCCCGGTCTTCTGTCGCCGCCTCTTCTTCCGACTTCGGGGGTCTTGTCCCCCTCTTCGGTTCTTCTTGCCGGGCATCTGCTCTTTCTTCCAGCTCTTTTACTAGCGGTGGCCCTGTCTTCTGTCTTCTGTCCCTATATAAGTCGCCGCACAACGAGTCCCTGTCATTATGTCTGAGACAGCGTCAAGTCAACATCTTAAGGAAGAAGAGGAAGAAGAGAAGAAGAAAAGAGAAGGCGGCGGCCTGCCCACCCAGTAGTCGAGGGGTTCATCACTTCTCAGAGCGTCCACATCGGCCGTTAACCCGATGTAGTCAGACACCTGTCGGTCTAGACGTTCCCTGATGCTGGATCCGGATGACACCTGTCGATGGGTCGGCTGAAAGAATGATCTCCTATCAAAAGTGACCAACACGTCTTCAAACCACCCTCTTCTTGCAGGCGCTGTTGGATTGGTACCCGCAACTCTTCCTCTGGGAGTGGAAATTCCTCTGCCAGAGAATTCAAAAGCAGAATGCAGCATTTCTCTAAGCAAGGCCTGGAAGTGCTCCATTCTGACAGCCCTCTGTGATGGTGGTAACATTTCCGCCATTTTGTGTTTGTACCGGGGATCTAAGTACGTTGCCACCCAGTACTGGTCCTTGACCGTTATGCTTTTTATACAGGGGTCCCTGTTAAAACACTGGAGCATGAAGGCCCCCATTTGCACTAAACTGGAAGCGGTGTGGTGGCCCAGCTCCTGCTCATCATCCAGGATAATGTCATCCTCCTCGTTCTCCTCCCCCTATCCACGGACAACAACAGGGATCCCAGAAAGGTTTAAAGCATGCTCTTCTTGCTCCTCCTCATCCGCCCCGGCACCATCCTCCTCTGACTCCTCTTCAGACTCCTGTTGTTGACTTATCTCAGATAGAGTAGCCCCCCCGGGAATTCATCAAGCATTGCGACTTCCTCATCTTCCTGCAACTGCTCCTCCACAGCTTGATCAATGACACAACGCAATGCACGCTCCATAAAGAGTGCATAAGGTACGATGTCACTGATGGTGCCATGGCTGCGACTGACCAGTTTGGTGATGTCATCAAATGGCCGCAGAAGTCTGCATGTGTCGTGCATGAGCAGCCTCTGGCACGGTGAAAAAAAATCAAGCTCCCCAGAACCGGTTATGCCGCAGAGTTCATACAGGTAGTTGTTAACTGCACGTTTCTGCTGGAGCAGCCTATCAAGCATATAGAAGGTTGAGTTCCATCACGTCGGGCAATCACAAATAAGACGTCTGACCGGCAGATTGTGTCACCCGCTGAATGTCAGCAAGGCGAGCCATGGCCGTGTAAGATCTTCTGAAATGGGCCGAGATTTTCCTTGCCTGCCGCAAGATGTCCTGGACCCCAGGGTATTTGACAACGAATCACTGCACGACCAAGTTTAAGACATGTGCCATGCATGGCACGTGTGTATTTTTGCCCTGTTTCAATGGACTAAGCAGATTTGCACCATTGTCACACACCACTTTACCAACTGTCAAATTGAGCGGTGTTAGCCATTGATCTGCCTGTGAATGCAAAGCTGAAAGGAGTGCAGTGCCAGTGTGGCTCTTGGCTTCCAGGCACAACAGACGCAGCACAACATGGCAACCTCTCACCTGGCATATCGAATAGGTTCTGGGGATCTTGGGCAGCGCAGCGGAAGAGACGCTAGCAGCAGAAAAAGGAGGAGTCAGCCGAGGAGGAGAGGGAGGATGGAGTAGGAGGATGAGAAGAAGAGCCAGGCCTGCATGCAATCCATGGCGGTAAAACCAAATCTACACGGGTGCCACAGGTTACATGCTTGTCGGCCGTCAGAAGGTTCACCCAGTGGGCAGTAAAAGTTATATAACTTCCCTGCCTGTGTTTTCTAGACCACGTGTCTGTGGTCAGATGTACAGTATCTTGGCACTGACACTGTGTGCCAGAGATACATTTACTTGCCCCTGAACATGGCCATATAGCTCTGGGATGCCCTTCTGTGAGAAATACTTCCTTCCTGGGACCTTCCATTGTGGTGTTCCAATGGCCACAAATTTTTGAAAGGCCTCCGAGTCCACCAGTTTATATGGCAGTAGCTAGCGGGCTAACAATTCTGACAAGCCAGCGGTCAACTGTTGGGCAAGAGGGTTATCCGGCGTCATCATTTTTTTTACGTTCGAACATTTGGCCCACAGAATCCTGCCTTTTTCCAGAAAAACATGAGGATGGCATGATGGAAGGTGGAGTGGAGGACAATTCTTAGGAGAGAGGAGAAGGAGAAGTAGAAGAGGCTGGACAGTGAGAGCCTGGAGTGTGGCTTTGTGGGTTCCGTTGCTCCCACTGGGCTCGGTGATGGCAGCTCATGGTCGTCTCTAGGTGAGTGTTGGGCTTACCGCGACTTATGCATTGACTGCAAAGGCTGCAGATGGCAACACTATTGTCAGCAGCGTACATGTTAAAAAAAGCCCACACTGCGGAGCCATGTGCTGGCATCCTGGGACCGCCAGATGTGACCGTACATGGTTGATGCCTCGCTCCTGATACATTAGCAGTCTAGTTTGTCCATCCTGTTCAATGTAAGTTCCACCTGCTTCTCCTCCCTATCTGCTGGTCCATATCTCCCTCTAAACTCCTCTCCTCTTCTTCTCTTGTGGGCACCCACGTGACATCACTAGACACGTCATCATCGATCACCTTCCCCACCGCTATAATTAGAGATCTCGGAGTAGGCAGCAACACCGGGGACCTCCTTGGGCTGATCTGGATACTGTCGTCAGACTGCTGAGTGGCGGTTGTTGCTACCTCCCCTTCCTGATCCAATGCCAAGAATGGCTGTGCATCGGCAATGTCTTGTGATGGATCAGAAAATAATTCTTGTGACTCAAGTGGAGGGTATATGGTAGTGGTGGTGTTGGTGGTAGTGTCTTTGGGGGTGCACACAGCAGAGAGTGAAGAGGGTGCAGATCAAGAGGATGAGGAGGGTGCAGAAGAGTAAGGCTGACTGAGCCACTCAACCAAGTCTGGTGTGTCCTTTCACATAATCGAACGCACCTTCTGCAATTTGTCACTTTGGCTCAAGCCTTTTGCTCCTGCCCTACCCCTACCACCCCTGCGGAAGGGCCTGCCTCTTCCTCTCCCTTCCTGTAACAAAATTCTTTAGAGAAGTGCAGTATATGTGGAAGAAGGTATATAACACCCCGCTTCAATCTGTCGTTTTGGGGGGGCCACTGGTCTATCACACCAGTTATAATTTTTTTTTCTAATTGCGTTTGTCATTCTTTGTAGTATCGCTGCAGAACCGCTCAGCAGTCACAATGCTGCACAGTGGAAATGCACTATACTATGCTTTCTATTTTTGAAAGTATTTTATACGTGTATTACACCCCTATATACTGCACCCCAAATAGTACACCTATATCAGTCCTTAAAAGGACCTTTGTTGACCTAATAGTAGCTAGCTAGTAGCTAGTGAATTGCAGACTGTCCCTGCTCCAAACACCAAACTGTCCCTCCCTACACTGAGAAACGACAGCTGCAGAATTGGTCAGCAGCACTGCATGCAGTGCACTATATTATGCGTTCTATATTTGAAAGAAAGTATATTATAAGTGTATTACAACCCTATATACTGTACACCTATACCAGTCCTTAAAAGGACTTTTGTGGACCTAATAGTAATAGCTACTGACTGTCCCTGCTCCACACAGCGTCCTTTCCCTACACTGACAAAAGACAGAATGTAAAATGGCTGCCAGATCAGGTCTATTTAAAAGGTAGGGGGTATGTCCATGAGCTGAAATGTCTCAATTGGCTGTCCTGTACCCCATGATGGATGTGTCATGGGTCAAAGTTCTTCACAATGTAAACGAATATGTCCGCCGCAAACATCGCCAGAAGTCTGCCGGTTTGGCAAATCGCGAACGAGCAAAGTTTGCCGCAAACTGACCGTCGGGCGAACCGCAAGGCCATCCCTACCAATAATATCTAAAGTACAACATTGTGATATTGAGAGGAGGGGACTTGACTAATTTTTAACTGTGAGCAGAGGAAAAGAAACATCCTTCTTCATTCTAATGTGGTGTTCAGAGGCTGATGGACCCTCACTGTTTTAGTCCAAAGATAAATTGGGCCACCATGCATTGCTTAGCACTAAGAAAGCCTGATGTCAAATGAACTTGAAAAAACTTGAGGGCATACCACCCTAGTGCATTATCTTTATTAGATAAAGATTTATAAACATAATGCACTAGGCTGATGAGCCTTCTGTTTATGTTCAAGTTTCTGTACCAGCTCAACAGAAGTCGATCATTTGATCGACCCTGTCACATATATGTATGTATATATATACGCAGCACTAACCCCTGAAGGAGCTGCTGGTTAGATTTGGGCTTACCGTTACCTTCTGTCTTCCTCATTGCACTTCTAGGGGTGTCCCGTAGTAACTTGAGTAACTTGAGAGACCGTCAACAGATCCACTTGAATGGATTTTATTTGCAAAACGTAGACAATGAACAGTCTCTTAACTTGGGATCAGAGGGTTGGAAAGAAAATTCAGGTACTCTTAGTGTCAAAGTCAAAATGTTGAAGAACTTGCTTACTTTGACTGCATCCAGAGAATAGCCATTCGCAACTGGATGATCACTCAGGTTGCACATTCCCTCTCTCACAAGGCCTAGCAGCCAACAAGGTGTTTACTCAGGAACAAATCTCTGCCAGACTGCCACAGATGTTGTTTTAGAACGTACAAGATAGTGTCTCTGCCACAGATGTTGTTGTAGAACATGTAAGGAAACTAAGCTTGAAAACACTCATGGGATATCTGGATCTTTCAGCCAGCTTGGTGATATCCACAAGACCGGATTCTCTCGGGTACTTCAGCCCTTCCAGGCTCTTACTAAGAAACCAACCCGTACGTGGTCTTCTTCTGAAGAGTCCTCCCTGGGAATGTTTGAAGTCACTGGGTCTCTCTCAAACCAGAGACGGCACCCAACCACCTCAGAATCCTTCTTTAGTTTCCTTGCCTTGGGCTAGGCAGCCCGGAGACATCAAAATCGGGTAGATCCGCACCCCAGGCCATAGACTTCCTGGGGGCTGGACAGGAGGACCAGGACCATGAAGTCAGTAAATCATTCTGGACTGGAACCCCAAACCACACGACGTCCGCATCTTAAATACCCTCTCCCAAAAAGCACAGTGAAAGCGCCACTCCCACTGGGCGGACTCCGAGAGAGAGTAACGTAAGCACCTAACCAGACCATAGTTCCATGCCTGCCAGAAGAGACAGTGTCCCCTGTGGCCAGGCTGAACATCTCACAGTCTAGTCAGACTGATGCCAAAGTCTAAATTTAGACAACAGTACCTAAACCAAACTGCAGTTTAGGCAATTTTAACTTTGAAAAAAACGCATAGAACGTGCTCTTCAGGAGCCGCTACTACATATATATGTATATATATGTGTGTGTGTGTGTGTGTGTGTTCGTACAAACTGGTCGGGGCAGCACACACACCCAACAAGAAACCAGGTACTTCAGTTGCAAAGCAGACAATGGAGATCACCCAAACTCTGATGTATAGAAAAACAAAGTGTCCAATTTGCAGCACCACATTTATTAAGAGAGTTAAAGACTTATAAAGTTACAACAGTTTCAGATCAGGTATAACAAGCATTGGGTATAACAAACATTATACCTAATAAAGGATCCTGACAGATCCGAAACTGTTGTAACTTTTTTTTCAACTCCCTTAATAAATTTACGAGGTGCTGCAGATTCAAATCAAATTACTAAATTGGGTTTCAGTAGTAGACCTACGGGTCGAGACCACTGTAGACCTGCAGATAGTTTCTCTGGGTCTATCAAAAAAGTGGCAGTAGAAATTACATAACCCAGAAATGTAACCTGTTCACGTTGGAACTCGCACTTTTCCAACTTACAATACAGGTTATTATCTCTCAACCTCTGTAGCACTCAGGAGACATCTGTGTGGTGGCTCTCTAGGGATTTAGAATATATGAGAATATCATCAAGATAAACCTCCACACATTGCTGCAACATATCTTGGAGGACATTGTTGATGAACTCCTGAAAAACTGCAGGAGCGTTACAAAGGCCAAATGGCATTATGAAGTATTCATAATGTCCTGTCCTGGTGTTAAACACAGTTTTTCATGTGTCGCTTTCCTTTATCCTCACAAGATGATTGTATGCTCCTCTCAGATCGAGCTTCATGAAAACCATTGCTCCCTTGAAGAAGTAATCAACTAAATCAGGTAGGCGTTTTTAATCGTGATGTGATCGATATAATTGATACAAGGTCTCAGTTCACCACTCTTCTTTTCCACAAAGTACCAGCAGGAGACGAGGATTTGCAGATTAACCCTTGAGAAAGTGCGACAGCAACATAGTCCTCCTTAGCTTTATCCTCTGAGACAGACAAAGGCTAAACGCAGCCACGGGGAGGCATAGCACCAGGCTGAAGGTCAACTGGGCAATCATACAACTGGTGTGGAGGCAAACTTGACCCTTGTCAAAGACATTGCTAAATTTGTGGTACTCCTCTGTCAAGGAGCAGAGGGAAGAGGTGCACAAGTCCTTAGCCATTTTCCAAAAACATGTTTTACACCCTTGTGACAACCAGAGATCCTTATGGATAACTTATCCTTATGGAGGACGTAACAACGACACCTAAGTTCTGTTCCCTACAGCAGTGGTCATCGGCCCTGTCCTCAGGGCCCACTAACAGACCAGGTTTGCAAGATAAATTAAATACATCACAGGTGATATAATTTTCTGCTCAGTGATTGCAGCATTCTAGTCTGCATCTCCCCAAGGTAATACATAAAACCTGGCCTGTTAGCGGACCCTGAGGACAGGGTTGATGACCACTGCCCTACAGGACCTCAAGGTATGGGATTTTCACAGACGAGTAGGATAAGACTTCAAAAAGTGACCTGCCTTTCCACAATAAAGGCACAATCTCTCCCTCCTCCTAAAAGCCCTCTCATCCGCAGAGAGACATGTGAAGTCCAAATGCATGCATTCTACTTCACTGGCAGACTTGGTACCAGGAGGCATGGAAGGTGAGGGAGGCAAGGGTGGGACTGCAAAACTCGGAGCCGAATGTACAGGAGGCTTCCACAAGCTCTCCTTAAAGGAAGGTCTTTCTCGGAGTCTGGAGTCAATGAGAATGGCAAACATGATCAACTTCTCCAGATCTGTAGGTATATTTCAGGCTGCTATCTCATCTTTAAGGTTATCTCAGAGGCCATGAGAAAAAGCAGCCACAAGGACCTCATTGTTCCAAGTGACCTTTGCTGCCAGAATATGTAATTCAATGGTGTAATTAGCAACAGTTCTCATACTTTTTAGTAAAGAGTGTGGCTGTGGGGCCCGTTTCAGATATGGCACCTCATCCCCAAATATTTAAAGAGAAAAAAAGGGTAATTGGGAAGAGGGGGGATTATTGCGGTGCCTAAATTAATCATAAACAAGAAAATGTATTAAAAAACAAATTTATTCACAAAGAAAGAAAAATAAAAAAATAGAGCAAGATACAAAATCATAATAATTGTCAGAGAAATGTGTACAATCATAAATGGACAGAAGCACATCCAATAACATAGGGCCAAGATGATATAAGCCTAGGTGTGCTGATGGGTCAAAATCCTCCCTACATGTTTCACCGCACAAATGGCTTCGTCAGGAGAAATGGGATGAGACCACCATAAGAAGACAAATTCTATAATATAAAAAAAGAAACAAATACAAATTAGGTACAAAAATATAGACCCCAGTAAATACTGCATCGATCAAAGGAATCCCACCAGTGCTAAAAACCGCCAAATGCCCCGCAAACCCCCATCAATGATGGATAATACATGTAACCCATAAGGGCTGAGTACATACCTCCAAAGCCAATATGAAAGGGATAAGCCTGGCGTGGAACCTGCACATGAGCTGATGGGATTCCTTTGATCGATGCAGTATTTACTGAGGTCTATATTTTTGTACTTAATTTGTATTTGTTTCTTTTTTTTATGTTAAAGAATTTGTCCTCTTATGGTGGTCTCATCTCATTTCCCCTGACGAAGCCGTTTGCATGGCGAAACATGTAGGGAGGATTTTGACCCATCAGCACACCTAGGCTTATATCATCTTGGCCCTATGTTATTGGATGTGCTTCTGTCCATTTATAATTGTACACATTTCTCTGCCAATTATTGTGATTTTGTATCTTGCTCTATTTTTTTATTTTTCTTTCTTTGTGAATAAATTTGGTTTTTAATATATTTTCTTGTTTATGATTAATTTAGGCACCGCAATAATCCCCCTTCTTCCCAATTACCCTTTAGTTCTCATACTTTGTTTGATGAACCCGAAGCTCTTAGCAGCATAAATGGAGTGTGTGGGAATGTCAAATACCCTTTTAAAGGAAACCAAAAACTCTGAATAACTCTGGACAGTTTTTGTGTCTCCCAAAGAGGGTTTTCTCAGGCCAAGGCTCTATCAGAAAGCAAAGAAATCATGAAGCCTACTTTGCGTCTGTCTGTGGGGAACACCTGGGGCAGCATCCCAAATGATATCCCAACCTGATTCAGAAACCCTCTGCATTGAACTGGATTGCCCCCAAATTGCTGGGGAAGCAGAGCGGAACCAGACATACCTCTTACAGAGGTAATATTCGAGGCGGGGGCCTTCACAGAGACTGGAGCAGCAGCAGGGATAGCCTACAACACAGGTTGTACAGGAACAGCCACCGTGGGAGGATCCAGGTGAGCAATGCAAATCAGGAGCATCTGCAATGCTATGGCAAATTGAACCATGCGGTTATCCTGCTCATTCAACCTGGAAAAAATATTACCACTAGGTGGATTGCCTGCATCTTCTGAATTCATGCCCTTTGCCTACTGTCAGGAACCATGAAACAGACAGAGACAGAAAATGCAGAAAAAATCACACCTTTTAATAAAATGGTAAAAACTGGCAAACATAGTCAAAACATAGCCAGGGTCCAGTAGCCAACTTGGGTAGTCAGAGCAAATCAGGAAACCGGGGAGCCAGAGATCAGCATAGTCAGAGGCAGCAGACAGGATCAGGAACCAGAATGTACGTCAGCCAGGCAAGTCTTCAACAGAACCACAGCAGGGAGTGTCTAGATATGTTTGACCAAGGCAAAGGCAATTGATGAAATAAACCAGGCAGTTTAAATAGCCAGGAGATTGACTGTGGGCTTGACTGACTAGCAGGAGATGATTAACAGGTGAACCACTGCTGAACAATGAGTTCTGGCAATTAGCTGACAGCTGAGCAACCTGAGCACAGAGAAGAAAGGACTGAGAGCCCAGCCCTGACACAGCCGACTGCCTGCTCCGCCATATAAGGCCCCTTTCACACATGTCCGTATTTCAGCCATCCGTTTGCAGATGAAATACGGACATACATGCATTCCTATGGGATAGCGGGTGTCTGCGAATGAACATCCGCAGACACCCGATATCGTCCGTCTCCACAATGGTCCGATTCTGCAGCCGGAGGAAAATCCTATTTTTCTATCTGTCTGCAGAGCGGATCAGATGAACACTGACAGACGGTCCTTGTTCATCCGATCCCCCATAGAGGAGAGCAGAGAGCTGACAGGGCGGTCCCCTGTCATCCGCCGGCTCAGCAGGGATAAATGGAGCGATCCCCACTGAGCAAGCGGATCATCACGGGGTGGATCATTACGGATCCGTCCCGTGTGAATGGAGCCTAATAGTTCTTAAATTGGTAAGGTGGCACCATCCCCATGTGACATCACTGATTTGTGCATGCAGGGTCAGTGATTTCACATGGGGGTGGTGCAGCCAGGTGATATTGCCAGGTGGCCCTGCCCCTTACCTATTTAAGGACTGTCAAATGGGGGAGCAGGCATTGAGCGGTTAGCCTTTGTCACGGGCAGAGTTTTTTTTTCTCTTTTTTTTGTGTCGGGCATTGGCGGCGGGCATCATGATTTACGATGGATCTACTTTGGGGGACATTGTTTTTAAAATTTTTAATAGGGAAATTGTCAAAAACTATGTGTGTGTTTTTATTCTTTTTGACAATTTTTTGGGTGAATGAGTAGGGGTACAATGTACCCCTACTCATTCACATAGGCAGGCTGGGATCTGGAGGCTTCCAGATTCCCATAAGCCCCCTGCCCACAGACCCCCACAACTGCAGCCAAGGGTTGTGGGGAGGAGGCCCTTGTCCCATCAACATGGGGACAAGGTTCTCTGGTCTGGGGGGGCAGAGTACTCCCTGCCCTAAAGCATCCCCCCATGTTGCGGGCATGGGGCCTGATATGGTTGGGGGGGTGCTTGCTCACCCCTCCTTTCCTGGCCTGGCAGGCTGCATGCTCGGATAAGGGTCTGGTATAGACTTTGCTTAACCCGAACTGCTCACCCAACACTACTCAGAAGTCTTATTTGTGGTTTGATAATTTGTTGAATTTGTCATGTTTCTGTAGGTTTTTGGTGTATTTGACATGTTGACTTACTTATCTTATATTGTTTGAGATCTGTTTACCAATGTCTCCATTCTGGTCTTGTTTCTATGCTCAACTGAATTCTTAATAACATTTATCCAACAGAATTTGTCATGTTTGGGTAAATAGGATGAAATACAGAGACCATCATAAAATTCATAAATGTTCAGTTATGCTTTTTGGTTGTAACTAGAACTATAACATACTGTAAATGCTATAAATATACAATGGAAGCAAACTCACATTTACAGGCATACACCCACACACATTCAACAAGTAACCAGAACCTGTTATCTCTTTTGCTGACTTTGTATTCTTTTTTTTATGGAGTTAAAAAATAATCCCAGAATATTCTAGGTACCAATTACAAAAAATGTGAGATGACTGCAGCTCTGGCTGAGAGCCTGTTTTATTTCTGGCAAAGTATTCTGCATTCATAGGCTTGTTTCCAAGAGATTTTCCCTCATATTTTCAACTGATATTATTCCAGGACCACCCATGAGTGGAGTGAATTTCATTGAAAGCAGGTATATCATTTGACAGATGACAAAACTAAATTCCAGAGATTAGATGCTTTGTAACATATTTTTTGTGATCCAGTACAGAAACCTACATTTTTCTCCATCACTAGGTGTGCTGAACGCAGTGTTTACCTATTTAATATTTTACAAAAATTAAATGACTAAAGGATCCTCTCAGTCTAATATACGTTTCCATAGAATGCCATTTTTTAAAAAGCATATCTGTCATACCATATTTTTACCAGCATGTGGGAGTCTAGGTACAATATGACAACTTCCTGGACAATGAAAATCTTTTTGTAAACCTAGTAGCTATGTAGCATAGGGGCAGCACCTATATGTGTACTTGCAGGAGAGGTCATAAACAGATAAACAAATCAACTATACAAGCTCTCCTGAAGCATTAGTAAAACACACTGTAATCTTTTTATGTCTTTCTGTAATTTCTGGCATTGTTTTTATGTACCCAAATTCCCTTTTGTGTTATCTGAAGAATGCAAAATTGCTTAATTGAGATGGTAGTGCCTTGTGAGCACAGTGACTGAGTAGCACAATGTTGGGTTACCTTGAATAAAGAGCCTAAATGCAATAAATAAAAATGACAAAAAGCGTGACCAGTTGAAGTTATCTATAGATGGAGAAGTATATTTGACTGTGAGCTAGTCAAAGCTAGTGATGGATAATCTGTCCCAGTTCTATTTGCCAAAGATTCAGCGAATCTGGTTCCAAGTTCTCCAAACTCAAACTTTGTGGTGAATCCTATAAAAGTCTATAGGGAGTAAATCCTTCAGTAACTGACATGTTAGAAACATTTAAACATCTAAACAAATTTGGGCACTTAGTGTAAACATGCTCAGAGCAGCACCTACTACATATCTGAATAATACAGTACCTTGAAAAAGTTTTCATACCCCTTCACATTTTCCACATTTAGTCATGTTACAAACAAAAACATAAATGTATTTTATTGGGACTTTATTTGATAGACCACACAACACAAAGTGGCACATAATTGTGAAGTTGAAGGAAAATGATACATAGTTTTCTTTCTTTTTTTTTTACAAATAAATATCTGAAAGGTGTGACGTGCATTTGTATTCGGCACATTTTACTCTGATACCCCTAATTAAAATCTATTGGAACCAACTGCCTTCAGAAGTCACCTAATTAGTAAATATAGTCCCCCTGGGTTTATTTCAATCTCAGTATGAATACAGCTGTTCTATGAGAGGTTTGTTAGAGAACCTTAGTGAACAAAAAGCATAATGAAGGCCAAATAACACATCAGAAAGGTCAGGGATAAAGTTGTGGAGACGTTTAAAGCAGGGTTAGGTCATAAAAAAATCTCAAACTTTAAACATCTCAAGGAGCACTGTTCAATCCATCATCTGAAAATGGAAAGGATATGGCAAAAACTGCAAACCTACCAAGACATGGCCGTCCACCTAAGCTGACAAACCAGGCAAGGAGAGCATTAATCAGAGAAGCAGCCAAGAGGCCCATGGTAGCTCTGGATGAGCTGCAGAGATCCACAACTCAGGTGGGAGAATCTGTCCACAGGACAACTATTAGTCGTGCACTTCACAAATCTGTCCTTTATGGAAGAGTGGCAAGAAGAAAGCCATTGTTTAAAGAAAGTCATAAGAAGTCCCATGTGGGGGACACAGTAAACATGTGGAAGAAGGTGCTCTGGTCAGATGAGACAAAAATTGAACATTTTGGCCTAGAAGCAAAACTCTATTTGTGGCAGAAAACTAACACTGCACATGTGAAACATGGTGGTGGCAGTATCATGCTGTGGGCATGCTTTTCTTCAGCAGGGACAGGGAAGCTGGTCAAAGTTGATGGGAAGATGGATAGAGCCTAATACTGGGAAATATTAGAAGAAAACCTGTTAGAGTCTGCAAAAGACTTAAGATTTGGGCAGAGGTTACTCTTCCAGCAGGACAACAACCCTAAACATACAGCCAGAGTTACAATGAAATGTTTTAGATCAAAGCATATTCATATGTTAGAATGGCCCAGTCAAAGTCCAGACCTAAATCCATTGAGAATATGTGGCAAGACTTGAAAAATGCTGTTCAGACACTCTCCATCCAATCTGACAGAGCTTGAGCTATTTTGCAAAGAAGAATGGGCAAACATTTCAATCTCTAGATGTGCAAAACTGGTAAAGACACACCCAAAAAGACATGCGGCTGTAATTACAGCGAAAGGTGATTCTACAAAGTATTGAATCAGGGGGGCTGAATACAAACCATGCCACACTTCTCAGATATTTATTTGTAAAACATGTTGAAAGATATTTATCATTTTCTTTCCACTTCACAATTATGTACCACTTTGTGTTGGTCTATCACAATAAAATACATTTATGTTTTTGGTTGTAACATGACAAAACTTCAAGACACTGTAGATGGTAAAATGCACACATACAAACAATTACAAACAACAAAGAAGTAAGAAGAAAATAAACCAAACATCGTAAATAAATGTGCAATCAACAGTGTAGAATAGTTCAATAATTAACACATCAAAAGTTTTCCAGATGGAAAGTCCATGAATCAAATAGCCAACATAAAAAAAATTCTTCAACCTTCCATCAGTGATGCACCTTGGAATGAATAAATAACCACCTTGTGCCCTCCACCACAAAATGCAAGAGCTTCTTACCCAATGGTTTGGACTCCTTATAATAAAATAATCAGCCCGCTGTCAGGTCCAATCCACTCTAAGAAATCCACAAACTAGGCTAGATATCCTCATACATTTAAAATAACAGAGGCTCACATAGTGTACAACTGCTAAATTAATATTTATTATAAAAAGGCAGATACTGACAAAAGTATGTAAAAATAAGCACAATAGAGAGAATGTTGCACCTACACCACTCGGTGGGCATGATGACGTCACTAGTCAAACGCCTCCCAATGAATTTTGCAGTCAATCAGCATTGTCAAGGGAACAGGAGCACAACAAGTAACATCCTGAGTGTAATATACAGTGAGGGGAGAATCAATCAATACCAACCAACTTTAGAGAGGAAGGATCCTTATTGTGGTAGAAAAGATAGTGCTTCGATAAGCTATGACTCTTAAAACCCTTTTCGGTAATTGGCTATGTGTTCATTAATTCTAACATGCAATGCCTGTGTGATCCTGCCAACATACTTAATATGACATGGACACTGAAGAATATACACTACCATCCTGGTAAAGCAGAAATTCTTTAAGTTTCATATAATTTAGATGTACCGCGAGAAACAAAGGATCTAGTTCTAATGGTATTTTTACCACACATTTTAGACCTGCACATGAAAAAAATCCTTAGGTCACAAAATAACCTGACCTTAGATGGTGGTTTGACCCCATTCAGTACAACAAAATCCTTTAAAGTTTTAGCCTTATTTGGGATACATGCATGTATGCTTTAAGCTTTATTTTTGGTAAATATTGGCATGAATTATAACTGTACAAGAACTTCAATAGCCTGCAAATAGAGCCAGCCAAGGCAAGCAAAAAATAAATAGACAATATCCACACATATTTTATAGTGACTGAATAGTATGCAAGCAGCTTGGCTAGGGTGCAGTATAAGAGGGATAGACGAGGCAGGTTTTATCTTGAAATCAAAATTAGAGGGTATTATCAAAAAAAACTAAATCCACACTTATTGTACAGTGGCTTGAAAACATATAAGCAGTTTGGTAAGGCCAAAATATAAAAGGTAAAGACGAAGCAGGTTTTATCTTAAAATAAACAACAGAGTGAATAGGAAAGACAGTAACTACAACTATTCTACAGTGGCTGGGCAGTATGTAAACAGCTTGGTTAGGCCGCAATAAAAGAGGAAAAGAAAAGGTAGGTTTTATCCTTAAATGTACATTACAAATTATTTTAAAAGACAATAGCTACAATTATTGTACAGTGGCTAGCCATTATGTTAGCAGCTTGGTTACACCACAGAGGCACAATGCAGTTTTTAGTCTTGAAAGTAACATTAGAGTGTATTATTATCTGACAATAGCCACAAATACTGTGCAGTGGCTGAACAGTATGTAAATATCTTGGTTAAGCCACAATTTAAGAGGGAAAGACAAAGCAGAAATTATTTTTAATAATAATTAGCATATAAGAGACAATATACACAAATATTATACAGTGGCTCTGTAATGAAGGCTGGACTCTTGGATACAATGCCCACACTTTCAGGCATAAAGGAAATGCTGGATGTACAGTGGGAAGGAGCAGATGCTCACAGGAATTAGCATGTAGGGATAGGAGAACGGTTTGGCCCTAGAATAAGTTCGGGCCAAACTTTGGTTGTTCGGATGTTCTGAACACTGAACAATATGCGGTGTTTGGGACAAATTTGGAAGCCGCCGGAACACCGTTAAAGTCTATGGGACACTAACATGAAAAATTAAAAGTGCTAATTTTAAAGACTTATATGCAAGTTATTGTTATGAAAAGTGTTTGGGGACCTGGGTCCTGCCCCAGGTATCAATGCAAAAAATGTTTTACAAATGCCCATTTTTTCGGGAACAGTGATTTTTTTAATGCTTAAAGTGAAAAAATAAAAATGAAATGTTGACATTTCTAAAGGAAAAATTGTCGTTCAAAACAGATTGCAGCTGTAATGAATTGTCAGGTCTCGGCAATATAGACAAAACTCATTGAAAATGGGATCCCCCCAATCCATTACCAGGCCCTTCGGGTCTGATATGGAAATAAGGGGAACCCTGTGCCAAATAAAAAAAAATGGTTTAGGGGCCCCCAAAATCCATACCAGACCCTGATCTGAGCATATAACCTGGCAGGCCACAGGAAAAGAGGGGGGACGAGAGAGCACCCCCTCTCCTGAACCATACCAGGCCATATGCCCTTAACATGGGGAGGGTGCTTTGGGGTAGCCCCCCAAAGCACCTTGTCCCCATGTTGATTGGGACAAGGAGCTCATCCCCACAGCCCTTGCCCGATTGTTGTGGGGGTCTGCAGGCAGGGGGCTTATCGAAATCTGGGACCCCCAGATCCTGGCCTTTCCCCTGTCTGAAATGGTAACGGGCTACAAATGTACCCCTATCATTTCATAAAAAAGTGTCAAAATGGTAAAAACAACAAGACACAGCTTGGAGACAAGTGCTTTATTAAAAAATTCAAAAATAAAATGTCCCACGATGTCCATTCATCTTCTTATATCGCTCCACAGATGGACTGAAAAAGAAAAAAAATCCACACAGAACCGCCTCCATGGGAGGCTCCCGCCGTGTGATGCTTCTTCGCCTTTTTACAGTTCTTATATAACTGAGGGTGGGGCGGTGATGTACTTGGGTGACCCGCCCCCTCTGATGCCACAGGAACTTTCCAATGGCTTCCCTGTGTCATCAGAGGGGGCGGGGTAACCTGTTTATGTAACCGGGTGCCACTCCCCCCTCTGCTGCCCCCCCCCCCCCGGACGCCATGGGGAATCCATGGGAAAGTCCCCGTTGATTTCAGTGGGGGTTAGGTTCATTATTGCATGTCTTAGCATCATGTTCAACAAACATTGGTGATGTAAGAGACACAAACCCCTTAATCTAGGGATCTCATATTTACTTCTAGCTCACTGAGATGTGGGACTCCTTGAAACCCATTCAGCATGGAGGTTGCCTCCTGGGTAGGAAGGGTAGTCTTACTGATGACATTTCCTCCAACTAAACTGCAGTACAAGCGCAGTATCACATCTGTACATTCTATTATTATGGAATGATGGTCCTTAAGCTTGGGATGCATTGCTTATTAAATATCCAGTTTTATAGGTTTGTATATAGTTTTTAAAAATTATATATTATGAAGTATAGGATTTTTTTATATTATTGCATTAAGTTAATCTACGATGCACCAGCAATATCGGAGCAAAGATTTCCTTAGTAGGATGTTTTTACAATAAAATATTGCATGGCTAGAATATTAAAAAAACTCTTTAAGTATTTAAAAAAAAATAGAGACAGGGTATAAAATATATCAAAACAGAGAGGACATTCAAAAAATGAATGTCTCGGTGTATTAAAGGGATAGATAATTAAATAAAACAGTTAGACTACCATGTAAAAATGTATAAGCATGGTATAAAAACATATAGCCCCTGGAAATTATGTCATAATCTCCACAGAGAGTAAACAATAGATCTAATAAATCTACAAAAAATCTTTGCTTATAAAACAATAGGGATCAGGAAGGTACAAAGATGGATGTTTATCAAACCCTTTAATTATATTCTGGACGTGTTCTGTAATGTGTACTTTCAATGGCCTTTTTGTTCGTCCTATATATTGTAGATCACAGTTACATTCCAATGCATATACTACCCCCTCTGTATTGCACCCTATGAAGTCTTGGACCTCATAGACTTTGCCTGTGCTAGTGGAAGTAAATGACAATTTCTTTTCTACCAGTCGTCTTGTTTTAGTAAGTGCAAAACAACGTTTGCACGGGAAGAACCCTTTTCATGTGAAAAACTTAAAACTTCTAATAGGTGGATCAGGTATATTTTTGACAATTTTATCCCTTATAGTTGGGGCCCTCTTATATACAAATTTAGGCCTGTCTGGTAATAGGTTTTGGAGGTGTCCATCTGCAAAATCTGTAACATCTGTTTTGTGTCTCTCAAATATGTTCTAGTATTTTGTACAGCTGGCTGGAGATAATTGTCTATATACTGACCTATTCTGGCAGTAAGGGAATCTATCCCATTAACTGTAGGTCTAAAGGGGGGATTCACCTTATCTTTGTGCATCTTAGGTATTGAATAAATGATGGGGTTGTGGCATTATTCATGTATTACAAGTTTAGCCTCTTCTTTGTTCAGTATGTTCCTTTTTAGTCCTAGGTGTATGACTTGTTCAAGTTCTTTTCTACATCTAAACATAGGATTACTTGATAGACGACTGTAGGTATCTTTATCTTCTAAAAGTTTAAGCATCTTATCTTTGTATTGCTCTTTGGAGAGGATTACATCTTCTCCTCCCTTATCAGCAGGTTGAATCACAACATCATTCCTATTCGTCAGTTTTCTAATCCTACTCTTAATATAGAGTAATTAGGTTCATATTTCTTCTTAATTTTCAGATCATTTAGATCTTGGACCACTACTTTCTTAAATACTTCAATATGTTTATGTTTGTTAATGGGGTTGATTTATTTTGAAGTTCCCTATGTATGATCTCTTGATTATCCAATGTGGGTTTAGTTTTTATCGGGTTACTCGATATATATTTTTTAATGTTGACCTTTCTAATACATTTTTGTTTCCCTATGTACGTCTGGAATTTATCTAGATTTTTTTCTTGGGGCATATTTTAATCCTTTATCTAAGACACCGATTTCTTCCTGTGTGAGTGTCTTACCACTCAGGTTAATACCTTCTTCTTTTATTCTTTTTTTCATTTGTTGTCTCTTCCCTAATCAACATCCTCTCCTCTTTCTTAACTTCTTCTTATCCATCTTGTTTCGTCCGTCTGTCTTGGAGGGTGATTGCCCATGTTTCTCCCTAAAAAAGATTTATTGTGATATGTATCATGATGGTATGTCTGATGAACTCTCCTCTCTCCTTCATCTTCATAACGATCTCTTAAGGGAGCATAATAGTTATACATTGGTATTGAACTGCGTTCCTAGGGACGATATGGTTCATGATAATGTGGACCCCCTCTATGTCCATAGCAATAGTTCAATGCAGGACTTCTTCCTTATTGTCCATTTGGTGCATATGGTGGGAGTCTTGTGTCTCTTTGTTCATATGGTGGTCTATTCGCATTATTGTTTCCATTGTATGGTTTCGTATTCTTTTTCAACCATTCTGGGGGGTTCGATTATGTTGTGGTGGTCTTGTCTATGTATATTGTGGAACATGGTGGCTAGAATTCCCATATGTCTCATCGGATCTCTGTGATCGTGGGGTCCCTACTCAATTCCCAACTTTTGGATTGTAGTAATGATGAGGTCCATTAGGAAAATTACGGTCATTTTCCGTATTTATGTGTTGTGGATGGACTCTCACTGTTTTTTCTGGTGTGGAATAGGTCGATATAGGGTCCATATATTCTAGCTGACTTTGTCATTTAAAAACTTGATTGGTTTTAATATCATTTGTTTCTATACTATATGTGTAGCACTGACCCCGAAGGAGCTGCTGAATTGAATTGGGCCTGCACTCTACTGAGAAACCCTCCTTCTGAATGACTCTGTCCCCTTGGCACAGCTGTGGTGCAATAATAATACAGTACAGTGTAAACAGTATAATGTACCTGTGTCTATCCCTCAGGATCCTCTGGCGCCACCTGGTGGGGAAAGACAGTAAACCACAAACTTGTACTCTTAAACAGGAATACTTTTACTGAAAATAAAGCAAATAGGTGGTTACAGAGTTTGCACTGTCGTTCCAACGTAGAACGTCAGCACACTATAAGTCAACAAGCAAATAGAATAAATAACATGCAAGTATGTTACTATCTAGACCTCGGAGCTCCCCTTATTTAAAGTCTACGTGAGGCCTCCCTCGCTTAATGTATTTCTTCCTTTATCTTCTTTCTTCGCTAGCTTAAATAGTTCCTCAAATAATTGTAATCCAAAGGGGTAAGAAGAGAAAGTTAGCTTAGAACACTCCAGTTATAATTCCAGAAACTTACAATCACACTTAGGTACTAAAGTTAAACAGGCCTCGGGCCTATTAAGTGTCAGTTGTTAAATTACGCTTCCGTGGAACAACAGGTCCCAGCAAGGCCGATTAGTATGTCTAAGTACGTGTAATAGACTAAACAGTGGGCCGCAACCCGCTGACCAATCGGATCAGAGTTCTGAGTGATGGCTTGAGTCCTACAACTGCAGCTTGCTTCCGCTGACTAGGCCAGATGCTCCGTGTCACTCCACTGACTGGATACGGGTCTCTGCTGCTCCAACAAGCATCTCCACTCCCCGTCGGTCTGATCACCAGCTCTTGGCTCCGTCAAGTCACCCAGCAAACAGTCCGGTTTGCACTCTGCGGTGACTATTTACCAATGTGTCCGAGAACCTTACACACAGTTCCGCACAGGCAGGCAACGTGGTTCTAAGAGACCAAATATGGCCGCTGCAGTCCCTTTTATACTCTACCCAGCATGCATTGCATAACAAAGTGTTCATGGGTAGGTCACACAGACTCCTGGGTAAATGAGGTCAAATGACCAAAGTAAGCACAGTCAATTCCTGTTATCTTTCCAACACCATAAAAAAAGGAAAATAGCTAAAGTCCATTTCCAGTTTTGGTCACTAGATGGCATCCAGTACTAGTGAATAACATTGTCCATAGATTTACATTGTACTTCACATTAATTGCATTAATACACAATTATATCCCTGCTACATATGTTTTACCTTTGCTTGACTGAACTTCCTTATCTTTCTTTGTCAGATCTCTATTTAATTGTGCTGTAAGTGAAACAAACTCAGTTTTTTCTTTGTGTATTTCTAGTTCCCCCTTTATCTCTCCTATAATTAATTATAGTTATATAATTATATAATTGATCAATTTTACTCATCTTCATTTGTTTACTTTTTAGTAGAAATATCAACAGCTACCTTACCTTACCTCTTTAAGGTAACAGAGTGTTGAAAAATTTGTGCGAGCCATTGGAGGATTCGTTCATCATCACCATTGCTTACAACATGCTATTATCTTACAGCGTTAAGGTAAGGTAGCCACTGCACACCTGAGGTGTTTATACACTGAATAGGATTCACATCACTTATGCACTGAAAGACTGCATTTGTACTGATTGTCACTTTGGAGTACAGCACTTTATTGCACTTTATTTTTCTGGAATACATATGTGCACTGTTGGACTTTATCTATATATTGTGTTAATATTAGCACCTTTTATTTATTCTATGAAATTTGAAGTATATGCGATTATGTAGCATTTTGTGCATCTTTATGCAATTTTGCACATGCAATTTCAATTTATATAGAAACTTTATTCAAATTTAGCACTTCATTTACAGTAGTGTGTCACTTTTCATTAGAGCTCAACACCACATATTTATTATTCATTAAGTAACTATTTAATTGCACTTAAGCATGGTATTTATGTTATTATAAGAATAAATATTATTGTATTATATTATTGTTTATTCACATGTTATTACTCGGCATGTTATGTTGCCACTCATATTTGCACAGAAGAATTGATACACTAAGTGATTGCATTCATTTATTAACACCAGCACATCGTTATTTGTTTTGAGTTCAAAGTTGGTAATCAAGAGTGAATAAGGCATGCACATTTTCTTTATTTACTTATTTAGTTAAATATGAGAATTTTAAAAGGATTTAAAGATGGTGATCAGATCAGGTAGGATCCAGGGCTGAATTTACATTCGGCCTATAAGGTTGAGCTTTTTGTATATATAGTTGTCAACAAAAAGAAATAGGCGAATCTGTGGACAATTAGGAGAATCAAATGCAGATTATGCATCTTCTTTTGTGCTTATGTGCTTACATGTCCATCTTCTTTTTGATTTGGAATGTAAAATAATGTAATGCCATTACGCAAAACTGTGCCTGATTAATGGCTAACGTATGCTTCCAAACACAACACAGTGTAATAACAGGATATTTTCTGGGAAAAAAAAGATTGTTTTGTTCTTCTCCCACTGTGATATTTATTTTTTCAAAACACTTGAGCCTTATCAGTGGCTTACCATTTAGATGAGGGCTACATTCCATAGCCAGAGGTGACTGTGGCTCAGAGCTATTTAGCGGACAAACACCAGGAGAATTACTCAGTGGAGAGCCTAATGACTTTGACAACATGATCACACACACTGGGTGCCATTGACCAAATCCTGACATTTAGCAAGGGTGAATAACACAGCTGGAGACAACCTGTGATCGCTGAGGATGCTGTGAATAAAATGTGTATTTTATCAATAGCCTCCTGCAGCTCACATCTGATCTTGCCTACAAATGAACATCTCCTATGTCCAGTAACCTCACTGAATTCCGTAACTTGTTATATGATCTCAAGAGCAAGTTTGTTAAAAGAAAAAAGAGAAAGTGTGGTTTTGTTTTCTAAGAAAACTCCATGTGGTAGCAAAGCTGTGAAAACAACAACTTCCATGGTGGATGTCAACACACTGGAGAATAGTTTATAAATAACACATGACATACAGCTTTACTCTGTAGGAAGGGACATATGCATTTCAAATTTCTTTATTTTTACCACCATCCAGATTTTTAGGCCCCACATTTACTAACATGTCATAAACATAACACTTTTATGTTCTTTCACTTAGCCTGTCTTTTTCTTCACATTCAATATACATTCTTTGTTTAAAAAGAGCTAATTACACTGTGTTTGCTTTCTCCAATGGGTAGTGAAAATTGGTATTTTCTATGATGTCATATTCAATAGTTGTATCAAATTTATCTGCTCTGAGTTTCAATCTAAAACAGCTTTAAGATCTCTTTTTGCTTATGACAATAATGGTAAACTTGCAGCAGCCACTTTTCCAGTATATATCATTTAAAGGGGTTGTAAACACTTTAAAATCACGTTTTACTACAGTCAAGCCTATAATTAGACTTACCTGTAGCTACACTGGATATCTCCTACCTTGCATACCTTGCATGTGCCGACGTCATCGCACATGCGCACTTAAGAAAACTGAAGCAACGGCACGTACGTACTTCAGTTAGACTGTGCCATTACTGGCGGCTCCCATGCACATGCGCAGGAGTGACGCAATCGCAGCTCTTGCCAATCACAGCGCCGGAGCCACGATATCCGGAAGTAACCCCCGGGAACGATGTCGGCCGTCAGAGTGGTGAATGAGGACTGCTGTGGGAGCTTCGATCTCAGGTAAGTAATTCATTATGAGCTAATATGCTATGCATACTATCTCATTATGCCTTTGTCTTGCAGTTTTTTTTTTTTCTGTTTTTGTTTTTTAGGGTTTACAAACACTTTAACTGCACATTATGATCCAGTTCTATAATATGACTAGGACATGAGTTTAAAAAATAATAGGAGAGGTATGTCCATTCCTTGACCTGCAAAAAATAAACAATATTGATCAATAAAACACTGCGGTTAATTTACTAAATGCAAATCTGCTGTTTACTTTTCAAGGAAAGTTGCATTTTGCAAGGGGATTTCCCCAGAGCTTTGTTAATGTGAAAAAGTTATACATCACAAAGAATACCGAATCACATGCAAAAAAAATAAAAAAACTGCATGTCTGCTCGC
>NW_027507903.1:164374500-164487000 GCF_037356315.1 Lithobates pipiens | reverse complement strand
TGCCACCTGTATTGGCCCTGTTGTTGAAATTTGAATATACTTAACCTCGGTGATATTACCACCCCCGAGTGTGAGAAAACATCGGCTGGCACTTCGTGGCTTCACTTACCTTGATCCGGGACCAAGGACGCTTATAGGAGGATCTTACACCACGACTCATTTCCATTAGAAGTTGGAACATATTCCTTCGGGATTACAAGCTCTTTAGACCCACTGCCGTATGGCATGTGGGTCCAACATCTCTGGTAAGAGTACCTACCTTATACCTGTAGAGTGTTGCAGAGATTGCTACAGACAAACAGATTGTTGTCGTTGGTGTCCTTGTCGCCTTGGTTCATATGAGAGGACTGGCCACTTTTATTCTATATAAGGAGATTTATGGTTATACTGATGAACTGACAATAAGTTTATCCAGACAGGATTCATGCTACGTGATCCCACTGTCATCATATTATCCATGCACTGTTTTTTCGTCCTTTCACACTGTAATAAGTTACCACACTATGTTTATGATGTTGTTTGAACTTGTTTTATAATAAGCTTAAAACTTCCTTTTTACAAACACAGGTTGTTCACATTCATTTAGAATTGGTCCTCTGGTTTCAGAGTACACTCAATTCTTAGCGCTACATTTTTTGTTTTCACATGTGTTTTAACTTTGTTTGTTTGAGTGTTAACTGCTAGGTTTATTTAATTAGCGCAGCGTTTTTCCCTTTTTGTTACACCTCTCTAATAAAACCAACATGGATTCCCCTCCAGGGGCATACCAGGCCCTTAGGTCTGGTATGGATTTTAAGGGGAATCCCCTACGCCAAAAAAATGGCATGGGGGTCCCCCCAAAATCCATACCAGACCCTTATCCGAGCACGCAGCCTGGCCAGTCTGGAAAGGGGTGGGGACAATCAAGTGCACCCCCTGAACCGTACCAGGCCATATCTCCTCAACATAGGGGGTGGGTGCTATGGGGAAGGCTCGCTTGTCCCACCCCCCTTTCCTGACTGGCTGGGCTGCGTGCTCAGATAAGGGTCTGGTGTGGATTTTGGGGGGACCCCATGCCATTTTTTCGGCGTAGAGGGTTCCCCTTAAAATTCATACCAGACCTAAGGGCCTGGTATGCTCTTGGAGGGGAACCCATGCCGGTTTTTATTTAAAATTTGATATGGACTTCTCCCTCAAGATTCATATCAAACACAGTGCCTGGTATTGGCGGGGATCCAAGTCGGATCTCCGCACCAGTGTGAACCCGGCCTCAATATCAGCAATGCTTGTCACTCACGAACACATTTTTCCTTTCCCGATGCGAGCCAGCTCGGCGCTGGCTCATGCGACGGGGCTCGCAGGGTGTCAAGCTCGCTGATAAAAGATTGACACAATATCGCGGTCACCTACTGTACCAATAATATCAATCCAAACAATATACAATCTCAGTGTTCATAGTATATGTTACCAGAGGACAGATTCTGTAACCGGGGAAAGTGTACCTTATGCCAGTGTTTCTCAACTCCAGTCCTCAGGGTTCCCCAACAGGTCATGTTTTTAGGCTTTCCGTTATTTTGCACAGGTGATTTGGTCAGTTTCACTATTTTAATAATTACCACAGCTGTTTCATCTGAGGGAAATCCTGAAAACGTGACCAGTTGGGGCACCTTGAATACTGGAGTTGAGAATCACTGCCTTATGCAAATAGACAGAGGATGTTTCTGCAGTTTGCATTGGCTCCACGGCTATGTAAAGAAGGAGCCTTCCCTCAGCTATCCCTCCTTCATAGGTGTGTGCAGGGGGTGTGACGGTGTACCTGGGAACAACCTAATCCAGGGGAGTGCTTGAGTTCACCCCCATCTCTGCAGCCAGCTCTGTCACCAGGTCAGCAAGGTCTTCCTTTGACTTTCTACCCTGGCTCAGTGTTCCTCTAGTGCCCAACACACAGCATGCTAAGGCTTGCAGCAGATGGGGTCTCTCAGCTGTGCAGTATCTCCCATGGCTGAGGGGCTGATGGACATAAAGGGAGATAGCACATAATCATTTATATATAACAGACATTAGTCCTCTAGTCAGATCACTTAAGATGATGTCTCTTGTTACTTCTTACATCAACAAGTGAAATATCCACAACAGTTTGTTCCTTGTCCACAGGAGACATGAGGGGCAGTCTGTCAGATTGATCCCTTCCTTCCTTCAATGTCAGTTCATCTACAGCTCCAACACTATCAGCAATCTTCACTGGTGGTTTATGCTGAACTCCTGGATCAGGGGGCTGGGTCTCTATCAGAGATAGATACCACTCCATGGGCATGTTTAGAATAAGAAAACCATTCCAATTGTGAGATCAAGATCTGGACTGATAACACAAGGCTGTAACATGTTTCTATGTAGGAGATGTTTTGCTTGAAAGAAGGTTGTGCTTCCACTCTATAAGGGCATGGTTCCCAACAAGGTTCCAGCTTATTGCCACTTGGGTCCTGAAAAGTTTGGCTGTGATGACTGCTACTTGGTCACGAGTAGAGACCATGATAATGAACTTGGAAAAATGGTCTACGAAAATATTCTGATGATGTTTCAGCCACTGTTAGAGAGTCCATAGTTACCGGTTGAAGTGGCTCTGATATGGAGATCTCAAGGGGAATAGTATATTCAGATGACCCCTTATGGAGCACAAAATGTTAAGATTTCCTGTAAACCCACTGTACCCAAATAACACTGGATGGCTTTAGTCTGATCTACGCTAAAATATATTACCATGCCATGTATGCCTTAGCAGACTTTCAGGGAGGTGGACTATGAAATCACAAATTGGAAGGTGTCTTGATTTTTTTCTGGAAATGCTGGCCCTCAGTCTATTTCAAATCTCTAGGCGATCCCACTGCCACAGTAATTGTCTCACTGTGTCTGAAAGCATTCCATGCTCTCAGTATGTGGGCTGAAGATCCCTTGAGAGAAACTTCTTTGTTTGTGGGATGTCAAGATGCCATTGCTGCAAAGTGGCCTACTCATCTAGATATAGTATCTCAGCCACCAGTTAAAAATGTATGAGGGAGGTTGGTGGGTTTTGTGAAAGATGTTCTGGAGGTGAAGGACATTACGCCTGAGTTATGTCTACATGGTTTGGTAGGTGGTGGATCTGATGTGAGGAGGAGGGGGTGGATTTTGTCAGCAATTATAAAATAAATGGTTTGGAAAGCAAGGTGCGGTTATAGGAAAGGAAGTCTCTTGGTGTCTAAAGAAGAATTTAAAGACTGGATGTTGAGAAAGTTGTACTGTGTTTTGCTATATGACAGGAAAGTGTTAGGAGTGGAGGAGGCAGATAGTTTTTGGGAGATGGAGGTTCAGATGTGGAGGTGGGAGGTGATGAGAAATATTTTTTGTGTTTAATGTTGTTATTCTTTTAAACTGTTGTGTTTTTTATATAAAATACTTACCTGATTGATGAAAAGAATGCTGCTTGGTCTCTTGAGAGTTGATTGAAGGAGTCTAGAGTATGTGATTCATGCTGAAGGGTTAAAAAAATCTAAATAAATCTCAGCCACCAGTTGGAACTCCTGTTGCAAAGATCAACAGCAGAGATGGCCAAATCTGCCTAGCACACTCAGGAAGCTGGAACCAGACTGTATATTCTTTAAGTGAGATTGATTTATAGTGAAGCAAAATCCTTCCAAACATGAAAATATAAGTGAACCAAAAACTCAATGACAGAATACCTGACTAATAACTAACAAACAGAAGCCTAACAACTAACTATATACATTATATACAAAATGGGGAGCACCAAAAAGTAGGGGGAAACTGGAGGTGTAGCTCCAGATGGGTAGAAGAGATGGGCTGAATGAGCCCCTGTTTGGTTTGCAGCAGAACTTTCGAACATTGCAAATTTTCGGAACCAAATAACAAACCCCATTGAATTCTATGGAACCCGAACTGCAAAAATCAAAAGTGCCCATTTTGAAGGCTTATATACTTGTAATTGGGAATACAATGGCTATCGGGGTCTGGATACTGCCCTGGGGGACATGTATCAAGGAAAAAGAAGTTTGTAGAAAACATAATTTTTAAATGACCAGTGCTTTGCTGATGCTTAAAGTGAAACCACAAAAATGAGAAATAACAATAAAAGTGACAAATTCCTTTAAATATAGTGCATGTGGGGTCCCCTTAGTCTGTCTGTAAAGTGGCCCATCTGTACTGTGTATAGAGCCTTCTGCAGCAATAATAACATTTATAAAGTCATTTAAGCTTGCTTTATTTTATAAACATAGACTTGGGGAGGCAGTCTGTGTTATGAGGCCACAATTTTTGTGCACTTAGAACAAGATTAGAGATTTTTTGAATGTCTCTTTTGCAGACTTTGAAAGGAAATAACAGGTGCAGAAAGATTGGTCTTTAGGTGTTGGTGGTGGCTTTACACTGTAACCCTATAGAGGTACTCTTGGTGAAAGCAAGAATTGGCCTTGCTGTCAAAAATTTCAATGATATGCCTCATTAACTGCAAATCTCTCCATGTCTGTTTTCACTCCCAGATAATCTCACACCATATGATGCAGATGATGCAGATGATGCAGATGCTGCTGATGGGATGTGGAAGCTGCCAAAAAAAAAATTGTAAGGCATCACTGAGGCGGCGCCCTTCTCCACCACTAATCTGTTGACCATCAGACATTTTCCACCAGACTGTAACCTACTAGAGTCGGGAAAGGTGTTACATAAACTCGTCTTAAAGGTGTCCTCAAGAGATTTCATCTTCTGCTCCCTCTGTGAGGATGGGATGAGTTACAAGACTGTCACCTTGCAATGGTAGTCAAGGATGGTTGCCAACCAATAGTGATCGTTATCCTTGATACTGCGTTTTCTCAGGTCCTTTTGCAGGCTTTAAAGAAGAAGGGAACCCATGCACCACAAGTTTGAGGAGGCATGAGAAGCAGATTCTTTGGGGTCACTGAGGATTACAGTATCAGGAACTGCCTCCTCCTAGCCACATACTACTCCTAAGGGGTCTGGAGATGGAAAACCATCTGTTAAGGGTTGACGTATGCCTTGGTCTGCTTCAATGCCTCCAAAACTGCCAGAATCCTCCTTCTCCTTCTCCCTTTCCTCTTGTGTGTTCTGTGGCATGACAAGAATGGTATCTGCATAAAGTGGGCTTTTAGAGGAAAGGAAGTCCTCCTCTTCCTCCCGCTGCTCTGTTAACCAAATATTTCGTCCCTGACCATCTTTGCTGGACCACATGTCATCAGTAACTTAGACCTTGCAGCTGACTGCCTTGCCCAATGATGTCACAACATTGTCTTCCACGTGATGGTAGACAGCTGGTAGACAACACATTCTAAAAAACTTGAACCATCAGATCTTGGCGCTGAGGACTAAAAAAATTGTTTAAAGGCATTGGTCAGCTGGCCACCTTCTCCACCACTCTTCCTCTGACTGAACGAAGCCTCAGTAACACGTTGTCCAGCACCAGGAAATGGTAACCTTCCTGGGTCTGGAAATGCATTACACAAACCTTTCTTCAAGGCCTCCTGAAGATGTTGCATCCTTTGCGCCCTCTGTGAAGGCAGGACGAGTTCTGAAACTTTACTCTTGTAATGTGGATCAAGAAGGGTTGCAAGCCAGTAATGATCCCTTTCCTTGATACCACAAATCATAGGGTCCTTTTGCAGGATTTGCAGAATCAGGGAGGCCATGCAAAGTAAGTTCTCTGGGTCATATTATTCGTAAATATCTCCTCCCAGCCACGTTCAACTCCTTGGGTTTCTGGGGACTGAAAACCATCCCTTGCCGACTGCTGCTGAGTGCTACCCTCTACATCAATGCTGATACAATCCTCATCCTCCTCTTCTTACTGTGTGTTTGGCTGGCCCGCAGGGATACTATCTAGATAAAGGGGGCCTTGAGAGGAAAGGAAGTCCTCTTCTTCCTCTTGCTGTTCAGACTCAAGTGTCCTGTTCATGATTCCTTGAAGCATGTGCTCCAGCAGGAAGACTGTCACTGATGCATGCATTGTTGCTGCTCACCATTCTTGTGGCCTACTCATATGGTGACAGGACAGTGAATGCATCCTTGATCAGTAGCCACTGGCTTGGCAAAAATAAGCCAAGCTCCCCTGACCCTGTCCTGAGCCCCTTGAATGCTTATAGAGCACCGCTGGTTCAGAGGACAAATCTGCAGATGAGGCCAGAGGGAGAAAAAGAGGAGGGGGGAGGAGAGAGCTGTGGCAGAATAACCACTAGCATTTTGGAGAAGTGGTGGCATAACACGCTCCAACAACACTGAAATGTTCTGCATCCTTCCCAGTTGCTAGCAGAGTTACCCAGTGTGCCATGAAGCAAATGTAACGTCCCTGCCCATGCCTGCTGGACCACGAGTCAGCAGTAATGTGAACCTTACTACTGACCGCCCTGTCCAATGAGGCCAAAACATTGCCTTCCACATGCCGGTAGAGAGTCGGCATGTGGCGTTTTGGAACTTGCCACTGAGATACAGCACATTCCACAAATTCACGAAAGGGGGCAGAGTTTACCTGTTGAAATGGCAGTTGAAATGGCAGCAGCTGCAGTGTTAACAATTTGGCCAAGCTATCATTTAGACACTGAGCATGTGGATGGCTGGGACTGGTTTTCTATTTATGGTTCAGCAACTGGATTTGAGAAATGTGCCTGCTAAAATCAATTGGTGGTGTACTGCTAGCAGATTGTCTGCAAGTACTTGGGACACCTACTACTATACCTTCATTCCTCTCAGTGCAGGTTTTTGAGAGGACTGGAGGTATAGTAGGGTTGGAGATCCAAGATGAGGAGCAAGGAGACGTCTGCCTTTTTCTTTGATGTGAGTCTTTCAAGTGCTGTTGCCAATGGGCTACATGCATGCCAGGTTTAGTGATGGCCGAACGGTTCGCCCGGCGGTCGTTTCGCGGCGAATTTCCGACTTTCGCCGTCCGCGGGTTCGAACGCCTTTTTCCGTCGTTCGCCCCGGCGGACTTACGTGTTTAATGTATACAAGAACTTTAACCTTTCGTGACACGTTTATCATGTGTTACAGGACAACCAATTGAGACATGACAGCTCATGGACACTTGGACATTCCCCCTAACCTATAAATACACCCGATCCGGTGGCCATTTTACATTCTTTCTTCTGTCACTGTAGGGAAAGGATCCTGTGTGGAGTAGGGACAGAGAAAACGCTAGCTATTTGGTACACAAAAGTTCTTTTCAGGACTGGTATAGGTGTTAGGTCAGCAGCCTGAGTTTCTTTTGTCAGTTTAGATAAAGGGACAGAGCGCTGTATGCTGCTATTTTAGGGACAGCTCAGCCAGATTAGTCTTTCTTCATCATCATCATCATCATCATCATTAGCTGTTACTATCAGGTCCACAAAAGAGCTGTTCCAGCTAATCGTTCCAGCCTACTCTTTTTTGCCAATTTGTATAGGGACAGGCAGGAAGCAGTGTGTCAGGCAGTGAGGATAATTTTAAAGACTTGCTGTTACTATTAGTTCCACAAAGGTTCTTTTCAGGACTGGTATCAGTGGTACGGTAATAGGCTTGTACACGTATAATATTCTTTCTTCCAAATATAGAAAGAATATTATACTTGACTGCTGCCCTTCTGCTGCAGTCTGCTAATCATTCACAACTCACTTGTTCCACAAAGCTCTTTATCAGGACTGGTAACTTGGTCTGTCTAGGGTGCTACGGTACATAGGCTTGGGTGCGGTACAGTCTGCTGTTCTGTAAGGACCGCTATCGGTCCACAATACATAGGGTTGCCGTGCACTACTGCTGACCGCTGCCCTATACTGCAGCAGTCCTTCATTGGTATAGGGACTGACGTACAGTCTGCTAATCACTAACACACAACCTGCTTGGTCCACAAAAGTTCTTATAAGGACTGGTAACTTGGTATAGGGTGCTACGGTACATAGGCCTGAGTGCGTTACAGTCTGCTGTTCTGTAAGGACCGCTATCGGTCCACAATACATAGGGTTGCCGTGCACTACTGCTGACCGCTGCCCTATACTGCAGCAGTCCTTCAGCGGTATAGGGACTGACGCACAGTCTGCTAAACACTAACACACAACCTGCTTGGTCCACAAAAGTTTTTATAAGGACTGGTAACTTGGTATAGGGTGCTACGGTACATAGGCCTGAGTGCAGTACAGTCTGCTGTTCTGTAAGGACCGCTATCGGTCCACAATACATAGGGTTGCCGTGCACTACTGCTGACCGCTGCCCTATACTGCAGCAGTCCTTCATTGGTATAGGGACTGACGTACAGTCTGCTAATCACTAACACACAACCTGCTTGGTCCACAAAAGTTCTTATAAGGACTGGTAACTTGGTATAGGGTGCTACGGTACATAGGCCTGAGTGCGTTACAGTCTGCTGTTCTGTAAGGACCGCTATCGGTCCACAATACATAGGGTTGACGTGCACCACTGCTGACCGCTGCCCTATACTGCAGCAGTCCTTCAGCGGTATAGGGACTGACGTACAGTCTGCTAAACACTAATACACAACCTGCTTGGTCCACAAAAGTTCTTATAAGGACTGGTAACTTGGTATAGGGTGCTACGGTACATAGGCTTGAGTGCGGTACAGTCTGCTGTTCTGTAAGGACCGCTATCGGTCCACAATAGATAGGGTTGACGTGCACCACTGCTGACCGCTGCCCTATACTGCAGCAGTCCTTCAGCGGTATAGGGACTGACGCACAGTCTGCTAAACACTAACACACAACCTGCTTGGTCCACAAAAGTTTTTATAAGGACTGGTAACTTGGTATAGGGTGCTACGGTACATAGGCCTGAGTGCGTTACAGTCTGCTGTTCTGTAAGGACCGCTATCGGTCCACAATACATAGGGTTGCCGTGCACTACTGCTGACCGCTGCCCTATACTGCAGCAGTCCTTCATTGGTATAGGGACTGACGTACAGTCTGCTAATCACTAACACACAACCTGCTTGGTCCACAAAAGTTCTTATAAGGACTGGTAACTTGGTATAGGGTGCTACGGTACATAGGCCTGAGTGCGTTACAGTCTGCTGTTCTGTAAGGACCGCTATCGGTCCACAATACATAGGGTTGACGTGCACCACTGCTGACCGCTGCCCTATACTGCAGCAGTCCTTCAGCGGTATAGGGACTGACGTACAGTCTGCTAAACACTAATACACAACCTGCTTGGTCCACAAAAGTTCTTATAAGGACTGGTAACTTGGTATAGGGTGCTACGGTACATAGGCTTGAGTGCGGTACAGTCTGCTGTTCTGTAAGGACCGCTATCGGTCCACAATACATAGGGTTGCCGTGCACTACTGCTGACCGCTGCCCTATACTGCAGCAGTCCTTCATTGGTATAGGGACTGACGTACAGTCTGCTAATCACTAACACACAACCTGCTTGTTCCACAAAAGTTCTTATAAGGACTGGTAACTTGGTATAGGGTGCTACGGTACATAGGCTTGAGTGCGGTACAGTCTGCTGTTCTGTAAGGACCGCTATCGGTCCACAATAGATAGGGTTGACGTGCACCACTGCTGACCGCTGCCCTATACTGCAGCAGTCCTTCAGCGGTATAGGGACTGACGTACAGTCTGCTAAACACTAATACACAACCTGCTTGGTCCACAAAAGTTCTTATAAGGACTGGTAACTTGGTATAGGGTGCTACGGTACATAGGCTTGAGTGCGGTACAGTCTGCTGTTCTGTAAGGACCGCTATCGGTCCACAATAGATAGGGTTGACGTGCACCACTGCTGACCGCTGCCCTATACTGCAGCAGTCCTTCAGCGGTATAGGGACTGACGTACAGTCTGCTAAACACTAATACACAACCTGCTTGGTCCACAAAAGTTCTTATAAGGACTGGTAACTTGGTATAGGGTGCTACGGTACATAGGCTTGAGTGCGGTACAGTCTGCTGTTCTGTAAGGACCGCTATCGGTCCACAATACATAGGGTTGCCGTGCACTACTGCTGACCGCTGCCCTATACTGCAGCAGTCCTTCATTGGTATAGGGACTGACGTACAGTCTGCTAATCACTAACACACAACCTGCTTGTTCCACAAAAGTTCTTATAAGGACTGGTAACTTGGTATAGGGTGCTACGGTACATAGGCTTGAGTGCGGTACAGTCTGCTGTTCTGTAAGGACCGCTATCGGTCCACAATAGATAGGGTTGACGTGCACCACTGCTGACCGCTGCCCTATACTGCAGCAGTCCTTCAGCGGTATAGGGACTGACGTACAGTCTGCTAAACACTAATACACAACCTGCTTGGTCCACAAAAGTTCTTATAAGGACTGGTAACTTGGTATAGGGTGCTACGGTACATAGGCTTGAGTGCGGTACAGTCTGCTGTTCTGTAAGGACCGCTATCGGTCCACAATAGATAGGGTTGACGTGCACCACTGCTGACCGCTGCCCTATACTGCAGCAGTCCTTCAGCGGTATAGGGACTGACGTACAGTCTGCTAAACACTAATACACAACCTGCTTGGTCCACAAAAGTTCTTATAAGGACTGGTAACTTGGTATAGGGTGCTACGGTACATAGGCTTGAGTGCGGTACAGTCTGCTGTTCTGTAAGGACCGCTATCGGTCCACAATAGATAGGGTTGACGTGCACCACTGCTGACCGCTCACCTATACTGCAGCAGTCCTTCAGCGGTATAGGGACTAAGAGTTTTGTCACAGGGTCATTTAAAAAATGACATGCAGAGGAAGAGGCAGGCCCTTCCGCAGGGGTGGTAGGGGTAGGGCAGGAGCAACAGGCTTGAGCCAAAGTGGGAAGTTGCAGAAGGTGCGTTCAATTACTTTAAAGGATGCACCAGACTTGGTTGAGTGGCTCGCTCAGCCTTACTCTTCTGCACCCTCCTCATCCTCTCGATCTGCACCCTCTTCTTCACTCTCTGCTATGTGCACCCCCAAAGACACTACCACCAACAACACGACCACCACCACCACCACCACATACCTTCCGCTTGAGTCACTGGAATTATTTTCCGATCCATATCAAGAGGACATTTCTGATGCGCAGCCACTCTTGGTATTGGATCAGGAAGAGGAGGTAGCAACAAGCGCTACTCAGCAGTCTGACGCCAGTACCCAGATCAGCCCAAGGAGGAGGTTGGTCCCCGGTGTTGCTGCCTACTCTACTTATAGCGGTGGGGAAGGTGACGTTGATGATGACGTGTCTAGTGATGTCACGTGGGTGCCCACAAGAGAGGAAGAGGAGGGGAGTTCAGAGGGAGATATGGACCAGCAGATAGGGAGGAGAAGCAGCAATGACTTACATTGCACAGCAGGGACAAAGCAGACTGCAAATGTATCAGGAGCGAGTCATCGACCATGTACGGTCACATCTGGCGCTCCCAGGACACCGGCACATGGCTCCGCAGTGTGGGCTTTTTTTAACGTGTCCGCTGCTGACAATAGCGTTGCCATCTGCAATCTTTGCAGTCAACGCGTTAGTCGCGGTAAGCCCAATACTCACCTAGGGACGACCGCCTTAAGAAGGCACATGAGCAGCCATCACCGAGCCCAGTGGGAGCAACGGAACACACAAAGCCACACTGCAGGCTCTCACCGTCCAGCCTCGTCTTCTACTTCTCCTTCTCCTCTCTCCTCACAATTGTCCTCCACTCCACCTTCCATCACGCCAAGCTCACATTTTTCTGCAAAAAGGCAGGCTTCCGTGGGCCTAATGTTTGAGCGTAAAAAAATGATGACGCCGGATAACCCTCTTGCCCAACGGTTGGCGGCTGGCTTGTCAGAACTCATAGCCCGCCAACTACTGCCATATAAACTGGTGGACTCGGAGGCCTTTCGCAAATTTGTGGCCATTGGAACACCACAATGGAAGGTCCCAGGAAGGAAGTATTTCTCAGAGAAGGGCATCCCAGAGCTATATGGCCATGTTCAGCGGCAAGTGAATGTATCTCTGGCACACAGTGTCGGTGCCAAGATACATCTGACCACAGACACGTGGTCTAGCAAACACGGGCAGGGAAGGTATATCAGTTTTACTGCCCACTGGGTGAACCTTCTGACGGCCGTCAAGCATGTAACCCGTGGCACCCGTGTAGATTTGGTTTTACCGCCACGGATTGCATGCAGGCCTGACTCTTCTTCTCCTCCTCCTACTCCATCCTCCTCCCTCTCCTCCTCAGCTGCCTCCTCCTTTTCCGCTGCTAGCGTCTCTTCCACTGCACCGCCCAAGCTCCCCAGAACCTATTCCACATGCCAGGTGAGACGTTGCCATGCCGTGCTGCGTCTGTTGTGCCTGGAAGCAAAGAGCCACACTGGCCCGGCACTCCTTTCAGCTTTGCGTTCACAGGCAGATGAGTGGCTAACACCGCTCAATTTGACAGTTGGTAAAGTGGTGTGTGACAACGGTGCCAATCTGCTTAGCGCATTGAAACAGGGCAAAATCACGCACGTGCCGTGCATGGCACACGTCTTAAACTTGGTCGTGCAGCGATTCCTTGTCAAATACCCTGGGGTCCAGGACATCTTGCGGCAGGCAAGGAAAATCTCGGCCCATTTCAGAAGATCTTACACGGCCATGGCTCGCCTTGCTGACATTCAGCGGCGACACCATCTGCCGGTCAGACGTCTTATTTGCGATTGCCCGACGCGATGGAACTCAACCTTCTATATGCTTGATAGGCTGCTCCAGCAGAAACGTGCAGTTAACGTCTACCTGTATGAACTCTGCGAAAGAAACGGTTCTGGGGAGCTGGGTTTTTTTTCACCGCGCCAGTGGCTGCTCATGCGCGACACATGCAGACTTCTGCGGCCATTTGAGGAGATCACCAAACTGGTCAGTCGCAGCCATGGCGCCATCAGTGACATGGTACCTTATGCCTTCTTTCTGGAGCGTGCATTGCGTCGTGTCATTGATCAGGCTGTGGAGGAGCAGGAGCGGGAAGATGAGGAAGTCGCAATGCTGGATGAATTCCCAGGGGGGGCTACTCTATCTGAGACAAGTCAACAACAGGAGTCTGATGAGGAGTCAGAGGAGGATGGTGCCGGGGCGGATGAGCAGGAGCAAGAAGAGCATGCTTTAAACCTTTCTGGGATCCCTGTTGTGCGAGGATGGGGAGAGGAGAATGAAGAGGACGACATTATCCTGGATGATGAGCAGGAGCCAGGCCACCACACCGCTTCCACTTTAGTGCAAATGGGGGCCTTCATGCTCCAGTGTTTTAATAGGGACCCCCGTATAAAAAGCATGAGGGTCAAGGACCAGTACTGGGTGGCAACGTACTTAGACCCCCGGTACAAACACAAAATGGCGGAAATGTTACCGCCGTCGCAGAGGGCTGTCAGAATGCAGCACTTCCAGGCCTTGCTTCGAGAAATGCTGCATTCTGCTTTTGCGTGCGCTGGCAGAGGAGCAATTCCCACTCCCAGAGAAGGATTTGCGGGTACCAATCCAACAGCGCCTGCAAGAAGAGGCCGGTTTGAAGATGTGTTGGTGACTTCGGATATGAGGTCATTCTTTCAGCCGACCCATCGACAGGTGTCATCCGGATCCAGCATCAGGGAACGCCTAGACCGTCAGGTGTCCGACTACATTGGGTTAACGGCCGATGTGGACGCTCTGAGGAGTGATGAACCCCTAGACTACTGGGTGGGCAGGCTTGACCTCTGGCCAGAGCTTGCCCAATTTGCAATCGAACTGTTGGCTTGCCCCTCATCCAGTGTCCTGTCCGAAAGGACGTTCAGCGCAGCAGGGGGGATTGTGACCGATAAGCGTACTCGCCTAGCTCACCACAGTGTTAACTACCTCACATTTCTAAAAATGAATGAGGCATGGATCTCGGAGGAATTCAACACATGTGATCAGTAGACCATGTATATGTCTATAAACAATTTTTGGAATCAAGCACACAGACCTTCTTAATTCATTTGGCTCACTTCCCTGACCCAAAAAAGCACACCGTACTATATGCCCCTACCCTCCTCTTTGAAGAGGTTGAGCGGTGTCATATTTCTACTGGGGCTGCTTATTATGAGGGGTTCCCACCATCCCTGTGCTGTGCTGACTTCCTCCTGGGTGTTCTTATTATGAGGGGCTCCCACCATCCCTGTGCTGTGCTGACTTCCTCCTGGGGGTTCTTATTATGAGGGGATCACACCATCCCTGTGCTGTGCTGACTTCCTCCTGGGGCTGCTTACGGTGCTGCTGTCAGCGCTGTATGTCACGGAGCTGCTGTCAGCGCTGTATGTCACGGAGCTGCTGTCAGCGCTGTATGTCACGGAGCTGCTGTCAGCGCTGTATGTCACGGAGCTGCTGTCAGCGCTGTATGTCACGGAGCTGCTGTCAGCGCTGTATGTCACGGAGCTGCTGTCAGCGCTGTATGTCACGGAGCTGCTGTCAGCGCTGTATGTCACGGAGCTGCTGTCAGCGCTGTATGTCACGGAGCTGCTGTCAGCGCTGTATGTCACGGAGCTGCTGTCAGCGCTGTATGTCACGGAGCTGCTGTCAGCGCTGTATGTCACGGAGCTGCTGTCAGCGCTGTATGTCACGGTGCTGCTGTCAGCGCTGTATGTCACGGAGCTGCTGTCAGCGCTGTATGTCACGGAGCTGCTGTCAGTGCTGTATGTCACGGAGCTGCTGTCAGCGCTGTATGTCACGGAGCTGCTGTCAGCGCTGTATGTCACGGAGCTGCTGTCAGCGCTGTATGTCACGGTGCTGCTGTCAGCGCTGTATGTCACGGAGCTGCTGTCAGCGCTGTA
This sequence comes from Lithobates pipiens, assembly GCF_037356315.1. Classification (NCBI taxonomy): domain Eukaryota; kingdom Metazoa; phylum Chordata; class Amphibia; order Anura; family Ranidae; genus Lithobates; species Lithobates pipiens. The sequence continues at coordinate 164,472,260 of NW_027507903.1, read as the reverse complement.
TGTCACGGAGCTGCTGTCAGCGCTGTATGTCACGGAGCTGCTGTCAGCGCTGTATGTCACGGAGCTGCTGTCAGCGCTGTATGTCACGGAGCTGCTGTCAGCGCTGTATGTCACGGTGCTGCTGTCAGCGCTGTATGTCACGGAGCTGCTGTCAGCGCTGTATGTCACGGAGCTGCTGTCAGTGCTGTATGTCACGGAGCTGCTGTCAGCGCTGTATGTCACGGAGCTGCTGTCAGCGCTGTATGTCACGGAGCTGCTGTCAGCGCTGTATGTCACGGTGCTGCTGTCAGCGCTGTATGTCACGGAGCTGCTGTCAGCGCTGTATGTCACGGAGCTGCTGTCAGCGCTGTATGTCACGGAGCTGCTGTCAGCGCTGTATGTCACGGAGCTGCTGTCAGCGCTGTATGTCACGGAGCTGCTGTCAGCGCTGTATGTCACGGTGCTGATGTCAGTGCTCTGTATTACGGTGCTGCTGTCAGTGCTCTGTATCTCCTGCACCCTCTTGTTTGCCTACCCTGGTCCCTGACCTTCCCTCTCCTCCATTGCCTTCATTAGCTCCATAGTCCTGAATTGTCAGAACAATTTCCCAAATAAAAAAAAAATGCTTGTAGTTATCGATCCCAAATTCACCTCATACATGTATTATGCTATTGTCCAGGTGGTGGGACTACGTGCTACCCCCTAATAATTACCCCGTGGCCGCAAATTCGACCTAAAGGTTTGCGAAATTCGCCTCCCATTGAAGTCAATGGAGCCCGCGGCGAACGGTCGTTTTCGCGAACGTTTGTGTCCGTTCGCGTTTCGCGTTCGCGAAACGTCCCGTCGGAAGTTCGTCCATCACTAGCCAGGTTGTCATATGTCTGGTCAAGCATGTGGAGCCCATGTGGCTGCCATTCTGGCCACGCTTGATCCACTTCAGACATTGGTTGAAACCAGCAGTGGTGCGATCTGCTGCACACATGTTGAAAAAGGCCCACACCAAGGAACTTTTAAATGTCAGTGGGGATTCAGCAGCGCCCTGCTCCTGCAGATCTCTGTGGTGTGATGCAATAGGGTGGCTGCCCTTAAGCTGCTCCCTAGAGGACATCCTGCCTCATTGGAGTTGTGCCTCCTCCTCTCTTCTCATAGGCACCCAAGTACAGTCAGTGACCTCACCATCCCCTCCTTCCTCGTCACTTGGGCAAACTTGGCAGTATTCTGCAGCTGAGGGAACATGACTGCCAGTTTCTTGTCCTTCTTGGGCACCGCCTCTTTCTAAGCTCAGGTAAATCCCTTCCTCAACCTGGAAAATCGGAGCCTTCAAATCACTGTGCATCCTCCAGCAGCATGTACCCGACACTGTGGTCGAATAATTCTGGGGACTTCTCCATGCATGCTGGTGGGGCTACAGAAGGAGTGACTGTGGACAAGGGACTGGTGGAATAGGCTGCTTTGGCAGCTACATTGGAAGGCAAACTACTCAGAGCCTGGGTGACAGAGGATGAGGAGGATGAGGATGGCTTCATTAATCACTCAACCAACTCTTCTGCATGTTGTGGCTCAATAACACGGCCAGCAGCAGAAACAAAGGACAAATGTGCCCCACCGCCAACTGCAGAGGATACACCATATCCACGGCCACGACTGTTGACTGTAGACACAGAAGTTGCTTGCCCTCTTTTAGTGGTATGTGAGCGTCTGCCTCTCCAAGGTGGCCTTCCAGACATGTAGTATTTGTTTTGCAACACCACACTACACAGTATTAAATACTGTGTACACCCCCTGAAGTGTATTAGAAACTGTACACACTGCATTAGATACTGTGTACACCACCAGAAAAAGTAGTAGAAACCGTACACACTGTATTAGATACTGTGTACACTGCCTGAAGTGTATTAGAAACTGTACACACTTTATTAGATATTGTGTACACCAGCAGAAAATTTGTAGAAACTGTACACACTGTACCAGATACTGTACACACCGCCTGAAGTGTATTAGAAACTGTACACATGGTATTAGATATTGTGTACACTGCCTGAAGTGTATTAGAAACTGTACACACTTTATTAGATATTGTGTACACCACCAGAGAAGTAGTAGAAACTGTACACACTGTAACAGATACTGTGTACACTGCCTGAAGTGTATTAGATACTGTGTACACCGCCTGCACTTTATTAGAAACGGTACAACAGCTGAACTGTATTGTATACTGTGTACACCACCAGAAGTGTAATATAAACTGTACACACTGTATTAGATACTGTGTACACCCCCTGCACTGTATTAGAAACTGTACTATGACTGCACTGTATTGTGTACTGTGTACACTACCAGAAGTGTAGTAGAAACTGTACACACTGTATTAAACTGTGTACACCATCTGAAGTGTATTAGAAACTGTACACACTATATCAGATACTGTGTACATCACCAGGAAAGTAGTAGAAACTGTACAACAGCTGCAATTTATTGTATACTGTGTACACCACCAGAAGTGTATTAGAAACTGTACACACTGTATTAGATACTGTGTACACCACTAGAAAATTAGTAGAAACTGTACACACTATATTAGATACAGTGTACACCACCTACACTGGGGTCACAGAGCTGAAGAACGAGGAGAGGTAAGTGTAAACAAACCTCTCCTCGTACTTCCTAGTGTGGCATGTCCCATGCCAAGCCACGCCCCTAACAGTAAAAAAACACACACGTCACACTTAACCCCTCCCCACCCCCTAGTGGTTAACTCCTTCACTGCCAGTGTCATTTACTCAGGAATCAGTGCATTTAAATACAGCACTGAAATGACAATGGTCCCAAAAATGTGTCAAAAATGTCCGATGTGTCCGCCATAATGTAGCAGTCACAATAAAAATCGCTGATCGCCGCCATTACTAGTAAAAAATAAACATATTAATAAAAATGCTATAAAACTATCCCCTATATTGTAAACGCTATAACTTTTGCGCAAACCAATCAATAATCGCTAATTTACCAAAAATATGTAGAATAATATGTATCGGCCTAAACTGAGGAAAAAAATATTTTATATATATTTTTTTGGGGATATTTATTATAGCAAAAAGTAAAAAATATTGAATTTTTTTTCAAAATTGTCACTCTATTTTTGTTTATAGCGCAAAAAATAAAAACCGCAGATCAAATAGAACCAAAAGAAAGCTCTATGTGCGGGAAAAAAAGGACACCGATTTTATTTGGGAGCCACGTCGCACGACTGCGCAATTGTCAGTTAAAGTGATGCAGTGCCGAATCGCAAAAAGGGGCCTAGTCCTTTGGCTGCAAATTGGTCCGGGGCTTAAGTGGTTAAAGTCATGATTTTAAATACTACACTCAGGTCCGCACCTCCCCCTCTCTGTTTTTTAATTACATGTCCTGCAGAATACAGTGGTGTGAAAAGGTGTTTGCCCCCTTCCTCATTTCCTGTTCCTTTGCATGTTTGTCACACTTAAGTGTTTCGGAACATCAAACCAATTTAAACAATAGTCAAGGACAACACAAGTAAACACAAAATGCAATTTGTAAATGAAGGTGTTTATTATTAAAGGTGAAAAAAAATCCAAACCATCATGGCCCTGTGTGAAAAAGTGATTGCCCCCCTAAACCTAATAACTGGTTGGGCCACCCTTAGCAGCAACAACTGCAACCAAGCGTTTGCGATAACGTGCAATGAGGCTTTTACAGCGTCCTGGAGGAATTTTGGCCCACTCATCTTTGCAGAATTGTCCTAATTCAGTTACATTAGAGGGTTTTCGAGCATGAACGGCCTTTTTAAGGTCATACTACAACATCTCAATAGGATTCAGGTCAGGACTTTGGCTAGGCCACTCCAAAGTCTTCATTTTGTTTTTCTTCAGCCATTCGGTGGTGGACTTGCTGGTGTGTTTAGGATCATTGTCCTGCTGCAGAACCCAAGTTCGTTTCAGCTTGAGTACACGAACAGATGGTCGGACATTCTCCTTCAGGATCTCTTGGTAGACAGCAGAATTCATAGTTCCTTTTATCACGGCAAGTCTTCCAGGTCCTGAAGCAGCAAAACAGCCCCGGACCATCACACTACCACCACCATATTTTACTGTTGGTATAATGTTCTTTTTATGAAATGCAGTGTTCCTTCTATGCCAGATATACTTGGACACACACCTTCCAAAGAGTTCCACTTTTGTCTCATCGGTCCACAGAATGTTGTCCCAAAAGTCTTGGGGATCATCAAGATGTGTTGTGGAGAAATTGAGATGAGCTTTGATGTTCTTTTTGCTCAGCAGTGGTTTTCTCCTTGGAACTCTGCCATGTAGGCCATTTTTGCCCAGTCTTTTCCTGATGGTGGAGGCATGAACGCTGACCTTAACTGAGGCAAGTGAGGCCTGCAGTTCCTTGGACGTTGTTGTGGGGTCTTTTGTGACCTCTTGGATGAGTCGTCGCTGCGCTCTTGGGGTAATTTTGGGCGGCCGGCCACTCCTGGGAAGGTTCACCACTGTTCCATGTCTTCGCCATTTGTGGATAATGGCTCTCACTGTGGTTCGCTGGATTCCCAAAGCTTTGGAAATGGCTTTATAACCCTTTCCAGACTGATAGATCTCAATTACTTTCTTAATTGTTCCTGAATTTCTTTGGGTCTCGGCATGATGTGTAGCTTTTAAGGATCTTCTGGTTGACCTTACTGTGTCAAGCAGCTCCTATTTAAGTGATGCCTTGATTGTGAACAGGTGTGGCAATAATCAGGCCTGGGTGTGGCTAGAGAAATTGAACTCAGGTGTGGACAACCACAGTTATAGTATGTTTTAACAAGGGGGGCAATCACTTTTTCACACAGGGCCATGATGGTTTGGATTTTTTTTCACCTTTAATAATAAACACCTTCATTTACAAATTGCATTTTGTGTTTACTTGTGTTGTCCTTGACTATTGTTTAAATTGGTTTGATGTTCCGAAACACTTAAGTGTGACAAACATGCAAAGGAACAGGAAATGAGGAAGGGGTCAAACACTTTTTCACACCACTGTACTGGACACAGTCTGAAGGATGTTTGCCTTCCTTTAACTCTTAATACCCATTTCTATGGATAAATCACCATCCAGCTATTACAGCCACAGACTATACCCCTAAGGAGACTACTCCATCTGGAGTGCCAGATATATATATATATATATTTATATTATTATTATTATTTTTTTTTTAATACACTGCCTTCACTGACTGGATATCGAGTAAACACTGAATATTTAGTCTAGCTAAATGTAGATATTATATATATATATATATATATATATATATATATATATATATATATATATATATATATATATATATATATATATATATATATATCTATATATATATATATCTATATATATATATATATATATATATATATATATATATAGATATATATATATATATATATATATATATATAGATATATATATATATATCGTATATGCCGGTGTATAAGACTACCCCCTAATCTTACTGTTGTTTAAGCATTTTTTTCTTGTACTTACCGTATAAGACGACCCCCTTCCAAGGCTTCCGACGCTTGATATTTCGTCCTTCTTGCTGAAGCTGGCGCCATATCCTTCTTCCTGCTTTTGCTGGAACCAATCACGGCGAGCGATGTATTCTATTAATGAATACAAAGCCTGCTTGGATTGGCAGAGGCTGTATCATCATCAGCCCGCGCCTTTCTGACTCTCAAAGCCTGACAGAGTAGCCTGCTCAGATTGGCAGAGGTTGTTACTCCAATCCGAGCAGGCTCTGTATTCATTTGAATACATCGCTCACTGGGATTGGCTCAGCGGTATATACTGTATGTAGCTGAAGCTACATACAGTATTACAGTATACAGTATATACATACAGTATTACCGAACCCTCAGCAGGCATCGGAGGGGCTGATCCGGCGTATAAGACGACTCCCGATTTTCGGCCAGTTTTTTTAAGTGTAAAAGGTTGTCTTATACGCCGGAAAATACGGTATGTGTATATATATATCTCAAATACACTGCCACTAACTGAATAACCTGTCTGCTTAATCTGTCCACACCAACAACACTACACATGACCGTATGTGATATATTTTAGCTTGTTGCCTATTAGATGTTTTTCTTCACAAAACACTGAATTCTGTATATTTATTTAGCAGTCAGTTTCTTTACATATTTCCTGTTTTCTCATTATATTCATTTAGAGCTGTCTTAAGTATCTCTATATACCAAGGTGATGTTTTCACTTCCCTGGCATTTAGAATTTCACAAGATGTTAATTGCTGGGTTAAAATGAAGTGATTTTCATGTATTATGTTTACAGTCATATGATTAGCTCTCAGGTGTCTTTGGTGGACAGCAGTAGTGTTTGAGGAATATGTTGACAGATTCAAAAAAGAGAGAATGTAAGGATTATGCTTTGTGAAAGTGTGGTAAACCCATTGAATATGTTTCATAGATTTCTTGGTAATACATATTTTCAATTTGACAATGTTTAAAAGTTGCTTTGGGTCTGCTACAGTTAGAACAGTGGCTATTGACTGCCACAGTTCCAACATAACGTTTTTGACGCCATCTAGTGTATTATATTAAATATGTTCTTTTAAATAATGATTTGCTAGGCATGGCTAAGGAATTGCTGTATAAGACATTCCAGAACACATTTTCCAGATTATTCTTTAACCACTATCAGCCTCCATTTTCACCCCTAGATAAAAAACTATCATGCATGATTGAGTGCTACTTCCCTTTCAGTAATCTTCACTTTTAAGCCAGAATACAGTTATGAAGCTTACTTAAAATTATAGTGTAATAAATGGTAGATTCCCAATGTACATTTACTAGTACCAACTAGTACATTTATTTACAAAAGTAACAAAAATTTTTTTTTACAAAATATAAATCAAATCTATTGATTAATATTAGGGATGGTCCCAATGTTCAAATTGAACCTAAGTTTGACTCAAACATCAGGTGTTCATTTGTTTGCAGACAAACCAAACATATGGGGCTTTTGCGGAAAATTTGAGCGCCACAGAGCGCCCCATAATGCACTGCAAGATCGCAGTGCATTGATGGCTGCTGATTGACCAAATCATGTACCTGACCTGCATGCTTTGGGCAATCACAGCACAATCTGCTGTGAGAGCCATGATTGGCCAAATGCAGGGTGCCTTTGGCCAATCATGGCTCAGGGGGCTATGTCTACACCCTACACTATATAAGGCTGCTTACACGGCAGCCGTATGTAGTGTGATACGTGGAGGAGGATGAGAGAACTTGACCTAGATTAGGCAGGTTGGTTAGTGGCATGCAGGCAGTTTAGTATATTATATATATATATATATATATATATATATATATATATATATATATATATATATATATATATATATATATATATATATATATATATATATAGTGCAGTCGGTGTACAGTATATAACACAGTGCATTGAAGTGGTTAAGGGGAACCCTATGACAGAATTAATTAAAAAAAAACGGCATGGGGTCCCCCCAAAATCCATACCAGGCCCTTTGGCAAGCAGCCTGGCAGGCCAGGAAAGGGGGGGACAAGTGAGCGCCCCAAGGCACACATTGTTCCAAAAACCCTGGCCATTGGTTGTCGAGGTCTGTGGGCAGGGGGCTTATCAGAATCTGGAAGCCCCTTTTAACAAGGGGGCCCCAGATCCCAGCCCCCCCATGTGAATGGGTATAGGGTACATTGTACCCCTACCCATTCACCAAAAAAGTGTAAAAAATGAAAAAGCACAATAGACAGTTTTTGACAATTCTTTATATAAAGAAAGTGTCCTGCGATGTCCATCCATCTTCAATCATGATGCCTGATGAAAAATAGAAAAAATAAAAAAGCTCCGCCTCGATGGGAGGCCTTTCCGGAAACTGCTGTCTCTTGGCAGTGACAGCTGTTATATTGGCTAGGACGGGACTACCAGGTGATGTAACCAACACATGTGACATCATGTGATATTAGAGGGGGCAGGGTCATCCGGTTATGTTAGCGGATGGCCCCACCCTTGCCTATATAACAGCTGTCAATGCCAAAAGACAGCGGTCACCGGGAAGCCTCCCATGGAAGCAGAGTTTTTTCTTCTTTTTTTTTCGGGGCTGTCAGGCGGCATGATTGACAAAGGATGTACGTCGCAGAACACTTTTTTAAGGAGACCCCCTAGGCACAATATTTAAAGGAATATTTTATTTTTATTGTTTCACCTTAAACACCATTAACCACTTGCCGACCGCCGCACGACGATGTACGTCGACAGAATGGCACGGGCAGGCATAAGGGCTTACATGTACGTCCTTGCCTGCTGCGGCGGTCGGTATTCGTTCGGGAGCGATCCCGGACGAGGGGACGGCCATTCATTCATGGCCACCCCCTCGCGATCGCTCCCGACGAATGAAAATGTCCGGTGACATCACTTCCTCTCCTGTAATGTAAACACAGGAGAGGAAGTGATGTATTCTCTCCTCCGTGTCGGTATTTTTCGTTCCGGCACCGAGGAGAGAGCATCGGTGAGTTGCACAAGCACTACACTACACAGTAGAACATGCCAGGCACACTCACACCCCCCCTTTACCCCCCGATCACCCCCCAATTACCCCTGCCCCCCCAGTCACAGTGACACCAATTGCTTTTTTTTTTTTTTTTTTTTGCATTGGTGTCATTTGTGACTGTAATAACTGTTAGGGCAGTTAGGGTTAGCCCCCTTTAGTTCTAAGGTACCCCCCTAACCCCCCCAATAAAGGTTTAACCCCGTGATCACCCCCCGTCGCCAGTGTCACTAAGGCTGGGTTCACATTGCAGCGGTTTATGAGAACGGATGTGATTCGCACCGCACTGCAGTGCAAATCACATCCGATCTCTGTGCTATTCGAGTTCAGCCATACAGATAGTATGGCTGAATTCGTGTCGCACCCGCCGCACCCGCCGCAAACTCGCACGGGACCCTTTTTTTGGTCCGCAGCAGAATCGGATCGCATGGGTGTTCACACCATGCGATCCGAGTTTGCAGATCGCACTGCGATATGCGAACTGATCTGGGGGTGTCATTAACATTTCACTGACACTCCCAGCAGTTCGCATAGGGCAGTGTGAACTGCCGCCGGGAGGCATGTGATGCGGGAACCCGCCGCGCATTCGTGGCGTTCCCACATCGCTCCAGTGTGAACCCAGCCTAATAAGCGATCGTTTTTCTGATCGCTGTATTAGTGTCACAGGTGACGCTAGTTAGGCAGGTAGGTATTTAGGTTCGCCGCAGCTTTTTATAGCGCCAGGGACCCCCATATACTACCGCATAAAGCCCCCTGATTGCCCCCTAGTTAACCCTTTCACCAGTGATCACCATATAACTGTTACAGGTGACGCTGGTTGGTTAGTTATTTTTTTTATAGTTTCAGGGCACCCACCATTTATTACCTAGTCTCACTAGTGTACCCCTAAATTTAGGGGTGTCTACTTTCCAAAATGGGGTCATTTGGGGGGGGGGGGGGGGTTTGTGCCATCTTGGCATTTTATGGCTTTCAAAACTGTAACGCCCTTAGAAATCCTGAAGGCAGTGCTTGGTTTTCGGGGCCCCGTACGCGGCTAGGCTCCCAAAAAGTCCCACATATGTGGTATCCCCGTACTCAGGAGAAGCAGCAGAATTGATTTTGGGATGTCATTTCACATATGCCCATGGCATGCGTGAGCAATATATCATTTAGTGACAACTTTGTGAAAAAAAAAAAAAAAAAAAGTTTGCAATTTTCCCGCAACTTGTGGCAAAATATAAAATATTCCATGGACTCAACATGCCTCTCAGCAAATAGCTTGGGGTGTCTACTTTCTAAAATGGGGTCATTTGTGGGGGTTTTGTGCCATCTTGGCATTTTATGGCCTTCAAAACTGTAATAGGTAGTGAGGAGTGAAGTCAAATATTTACGCCCTTAGGAAACCTGAAGGCGGTTCTTGGTTTTCGGGGCCCCGTACGCGGCTAGGCTCCCAAAAAGTCCCACATATGTGGTATCCCCGTACTCAGGAGAAGCAGCAGAATTTATTTTGGGGTGTCATTTCACATATGCCCATAGCATGTGTGAGCAATATATCATTTAGTGACAACTTTGTGAAAAAAAAATAAAAAAAAATTAAAGTTTGTAATTTTCCCGCAACTTGTGGCAAAATATAAAATATTCCATGGACTCCAAATGCCTCTCAGCAAATAGCTTGGGGTGTCTACTTTCTAAAATGGGGTCATTTGTGGGGGTTTTGTGCCATCTTGGCATTTTATGGCCTTCAAAACTGTAATAGGTAGTGAGAAGTGAAATCAAAAATTTACGCCCTTAGAAAGCCTGAAGGCGGTGCTTGGTTTTCGGGGCCCCGTACGCGGCTAGGCTCCCAAAAAGTCCCACATATGTGGTATCCCCGTACTCAGGAGAAGCAGCAGAATTTATTTTGGGGTGTCATTTCACATATGCCCATAGCATGTGTGAGCAATATATCATTTAGTGACAACTTTGTGTAAAAAAAAAAAAAAAAATTATTTTTTGTCATTATTCAATCGCTTGAGGCAAAAAAATAAAATATTCAATGGGCTCAACATGCCACTTATCAATTTCCTTAGGGTGTCTACTTTCCAAAATGGGGTCATTTGGGGGGGTTTTGTACTGCCCTGCCATTTTAGCACCTCAAGAAATGAGAGGCAGTCGTAAACTAAAAGCTGCGTAAATTCCAGAAAACGTACCTTAGTTTGTAGATGTGACAACTTTTGCGCAAACCAATAAATATACAATTATTGACTTTTTTTTTACCAAAGACATGTGGCTGAATACATTTTGGCCTAAATGTATGACTAAAATTGAGTTTATTGGATTTTTCTAATAACAAAAAGTAGAAAATATCATTTTTTTTCAAAATTTGCGGTCTTTTTACGTTTATATCGCAAAAAATAAAAATCGCAGAGGCAATCAAATACCATCAAAAGAAAGCTCTATTTGTGGGAAGAAAAGGACGCAAATTTTGTTTGGGTACAACATTGCATGACCGCGCAATTACCAGTTAAAGCAGCGCAGTGCCAAATTGTAAAAAGACCTCTGGTCATTTACCAGCAAAATGGTCCGGTCTGAAAGTGGTTAAAATCATTGCTCCTGAAAAAAAAATACTTTTTTTTTGCATTGATACATGTCCCCCAGGGCAGTATCTGGGTCCCCATACACTTTCTATGGTTATAACTTTCATAGAATTTAATAGGGTTTGCATGTTCGCTAAAGTTTTGCTTGTTTGCATGTTCTGCATATCTTGTTGTCTGGGATTTCTCTTCAGTTTAAAAAAAAATAAAAAATAGTGCAGAAAATGTTATGAACAGAGGTCAGAAGAAATGTACTTGCCACAATGTATTGTCTATAAAGATTTTGTTTGGTGAATATAGTCCTAGATGTACTGTACACTATATTAAAGGATCAGGAAAATGTATCCATTAATTGTAACCATTAATGGAAAATTCACTAAAATGTGTCAAAGTTAGTTTAAACATTAGTTGACATTGATGTCAATTGTAGCTGAAACTTTAAACTGGCCATTTTCATGGTTTATAACAAGGGATTAAACAAGGGGTGTGTGGAACTGGACACTGTCCGCACATGATCATATATTGTAATTCTCTACCATAACAATCAATGATTATTCTGATGATCAATGATTATTCTTCCCCACAACCCTGCCACAGTGATTGCAGTTTTTTTTTTAAAGGGGTCTTATCAAAATCTGTAAGCCACCTTAAAAACAATGTGATACCAAAATACTGCCCCCTGGATGAATCAGTAATGGGTATATAGTATCCCTGGTTACTCATCCCCCCCCCAAAAAAGTAAAAAGTAAATAAACACACTGCAACCATGATAAAGACCTTTATTGGAAATCAATACACACATTTTTTTAAACAAAAGCCCCACGATGTAAATCTATTATCAGTCACCACCCTCCCTTGCATGGTACCCTCCCAATGTTGAAGGTGTATGGCCTGATATGGTTTAGAAGGAAAGGGGTACACACACTCAGTACCCCCCCCCCCCTCATTTCCTAAAACACCTAGGCTACATGACTGAAAAAAGACCAGTTTTTTTTTTTTAAGTTTTATACCAGACCCACAACTAGGCATGCAGTGAGTGGCCTCACTTACCCCCACCCCCTTAAAATATAAAAGTTAAACTCCAATTGAGCGACAAAGTCTTTATTAGCAAAACAAAGTAAACAATGCCCCTTATGTAAATCCAGCATCACTCACATTATCTAGCAATATAGACACTCATGTATCAATATGACCCCCCACTTCAATCACACGCTGCTCAACAATGTTGAACCACTGACACAACAACCCGCCAACCAACAATGATGAACTATCACACTCTAGCCACAAAATGACAAACCCTGTATGTAAATAAATTATCATCTACGCCATCCACAAATGTAGACTCTCTCCAGCTCTGATGATGCGCCACCAAATGCTGTTTCCACACTACCACTATGATTCCCCTACCTGAGGATGCTGCTCAGTTGCTACTCTAGTCACCAAAGACAAATCCCCAGCTGGCTGCTGGGTTTAAACTAATGCCACATTCACGCGACCAGACTTTCTGGCAGAATAGGTCCGACGGAATCATTCCGTTGGATATTCCAATCGTGTGTAGGATAATCTGATAGTTTTTCTTTTAAAAATTCAGACAGACCTGGAAATAGAACATGTTTCAAATCTGTCCGACAGACTCAATTCCTATCGGGAAAACCGTTCGTCTGTATGGTGGTTCGACAGACCAAATATGACACAAAGGCAGCTATTGGCTACTGGCTATTGACCTTTGTTTTCTAGTCCCGTCGTACGACATCACGTTCAAAATGAACACACTTTCAAATGGACTTTAGTCCATTTGTGTGTGGGCAAGTACATTTGTTCGGAAGTCCGTTCGTTCGGAAGTCTGTTGTAACTCCGTCGAAAGTCTGTCGGGAAGACTGTCTGACCTTTTCTGACAGAAAGTCAGATCGTGTGTATGCGGCATAAGTGGCCAAGGATCCTGGGTGACTACAGTTACCAAATAAGGTCCTTACCACATTTAGTCAATGACGTCACCCAGGGTCCCCAGCTGCTTTTCTTACAAAGAATAACTGGCCATGGATTTGTGTAGGTAAAACTGCCACTGCTCATTGACAGATCTACAACTTTACAAACAGAAGAAAGCTGGGATTCCGTCACTTAGCTATATTAGTGGTACAACATACCACCAAATGAAAGATTTTGATCATACTGTTCTATAAATGTACATGCAGCTTTTAGACATCTCACAAGTATATTAATAAAATAACTTCTGTATTTTTAATGTAGCTCCTTAATCCACATTAAAATAACTTCTCCCCGCTGAACAGTTATTTAATTTTTACATTTTTGTTTTGCATTGGTACATATCCTGTATGACAGTACTCAGCTGCCTATGAAAATAACAAAAGTCTGCTCCCTTAGCATTAGGGTCTGGCACTACGTTCATGGTTTGAAAACTTTACCAAATGTCCAGTGAACTGAACTTTGCCCGATGTGCACATTACTAAACATCAAAACACAAAGATATGGAGCTGGAGTCCTAATTTTGCTACCTTGGGTTCAAAAAATATTATAGAATGATTTAAAACACTTACTAGAAACATGTATTCCCAGACTGTACTATATATATATATAATGTGGTAGTACGGAATCTCCAATCCCGGGACCGGGTTTTGGGACCAGCCAGCAGTCTGGCTGGATGATTGCACAGGTGGGTCTTGGGCTTAAAACAAAGCCAACACCATGGTTCTGGGCTCCACCCTCCCGAGGAGTCCAGGCGAGTAAGGGAGAAGAAGTGTGCATGTCTGCACAGGTCGGTCTGTCAGTCAGAGCAGACAGAGGGTCCAAGCTTGTGGGCTGAAAAAGGGAAACTCGTAAAGAGTGCTGAGGTACTGGGTGTACAGGAACCCTGTTACAGAGCCGAGAGGGCTGCAGCAGAAGTCTGAGCAGCATTACTGCTAAAGAGAGCCAGGTGGCTTGGTATTTTTGGTTCTACGTACATTATTGCTGTGGAAAGCTGAAACCCCTGTGTGGGCAACTATTTTGTTATTGGACTTTTCTTTCTTTAATAAAAGTGGGCCTACAAGCCCTTAAAACGGCATATCTGGCGTGGACTCAGCTCACTGGTAAGCTCTACCTTTAAGCTAAAATAACCCCCAAATATTACAATAAGCACAAATATCTGCTTGCACATATATAGTAGTTTCCAGTGCTCATTCACACCTAAACATTGTAACACTTGGGAATTAAAAATTTGTCAAGCTTCTAATTGTCTGTGACTCCAGTGGTGAACATTTCCATCATTTATTGCTTCTATGATAATGTTACACTGAATAAGAAATGTCAATGTCTTTAGAACAAGAAAGAACAGACAGCAGAGAACAAAAGATATCAGTTCTAACCCACGCAATCAAAATAAATGTTTTTATTTGTGTCCCTTTTGGAGAGCTTTCTCATCACTTCCTGTTCTAAAACAGGGGTGGGGTGGCAGGTCCTGGTTAATCCAGACATAGGAGAGGCAGTATTGTGGGAGGGTGGCAGTTGTGGCCGAAGCCTTCCCTGGCTCTGAATTGTCATATTCTTCTACTGTTCTTTGCCAGACTGACAAAATGACAGATCAGCCCTGCTGTTTATGCTGGCAGCTATGATATCCCAATGTAAACACATCAGCTTGACTGACCTGGTGACAACACTTACATTGCTCATGATAAAAAGAGTGAAGAATAAAGCTGGCACACAGACAGCAGGGTCCTGCTTATTGCACTGGGAGAGCCAATCTTTCAGTGTTATTTTTAGTGCTGATTTGTCATTGTGACAGATCAATTCTGCTCTTCATTAAAGTAGTTGTAAACCTGAAAAATGAAAAACAATGCGATCAGTAAGTTGAAAAAAGATCAGCAGCAGAAAGCATTTAAGCTTAGTTTGACATCTGTCTGCTCTTCCTTTCGTTAGCAATTCTCCCTGGTGTTCTGAGCAGAGTAAAGCCGATACCAGGAAATATATGGGGGCTCTGCCCTTCTGTTTTGAGTGGCAGGCTGTAAAGAGGGGAGATCTGCTTGAGCCTTACCTTAGAGCAGGGGTCTCAAACTTGCGGCCCTCCAGCTGTTGCGAAACTACAAATCCCATGAGGCATTTCAAGGCTGACAGTTAGCCCTTGATTCGACATTCCGACAACAAAATCCATCAGATTTTGTCCGAAACTGGTGTTGCATACACACGGTCGGACAAAGTTGTTGGAAAATCCAATCGTTCGTAACATGATGACGTTATTTTATTACGACGGGACTATGTTCATGCTAGTAGCCAATAGCTTTGATCTAGGAATTTTATCTGAGCGTGCGTGGCACTTTGTCCGATCGGAATTCTCTACAAACGATCGGACAAAGTCCGATCGGATCATGTTGTCGGAAAATTTGTCAGATATTCCGACGGAAACAGTCCGATGGAGCTCACACACGGTCGGATTATCTGACAACATGGTCCGATCGGACATTTTCTGTCGGAATGTCCGACCATGTGTACAAGGGCTTACAAGTATGACTCCCTCAGGCAGAGGCATGATGGGACTTGTAGCTCCGCAACAGCTGGAGGGCCACTAGTTTGAGACCCCTGCCTTAGAGGATTTGATGTGAATTCTGATTTGTAATTTGTGGAGTGTATTGGAAAGGTAGAGTGGAGGGAGAGAGCTTGAAAGGAGGGCAGAGACAGAAAGAGAGAGAGAGAAACAGACAGAAAGAAAGAGAGAGAGAGACTGTGTATGTTTCTCTAGTGCTATGCCACACCTACAGAATGGTACATGTATGAGGGCTACAACTAAATAAAGATCAATTTTTCACAGGTACAAACCGTGGGGTTGATTTACTAAAACTGGAGAGTGGAAAATCTGGTGCAGCTGTGCATGGTAGCCAATCAGCTTCTAAATTCAGCTTGTTCAATTAAGGTTTGGCAATAAAACCTGGAAGCTGATTGGTTTTTATGCATAACTGCAACAGATTTAGCACTCTTCAGTTTTAGTAAATTATTATTATTATTATTATTAATAATGATTTATATAGCGCCAACAGTTTACACAGTGCTTTACAATGTATAGGGGAGACAACACAATTACAGTACAATACAAAAGGTACAGGAGGGCCCTGCTCATAGAGCTTACATTCTAAAGGGAGGGGGTGGTGGTAATAAATCAACCCCAATTTAGGTTATAACATTTATCTACTAAATTGTGCAGAAGAATGTTGTGTTGGGGATTTGGGTTTTCACCCACTTTATTAATGAAAGTTACAGTTATTGTTTTCGTTCATAAATTTGTATTCTATGGAAATGTAGTGCATATTTTGCTATTCATATATGAACTTTAAAAATGTTAATTGTTTTGTAGCAATTATTTTTACCAGAAATGTTTTACTGAAACTGAGATTTTAGTTAATGGCTTCAGCCCCGGAAGATTTTACTCCCTTCCTGAGCACTTTTTGTGATTTGGCACTACGTCATTTTAACTGACAATTGCATGGTTGTGCGGCATTGCACCCAAACAAAATTGACGACTTTTTTCCCCACAAATAGAGCTTTCTTTTGGTGGTATTTGATCAACTCTGCGGTTTTTATTTTTTGTGCTATAAACAAAGAGTCAATTTGGAAAAAAAAATTTTTTTTTTTTACTTTAGTTTAGGCCGATATGTATTCTTCTACATATTTTTGGTAAAAAAATCCCAATAAGCATATATTGTTAGGTTTGCACAAAAGTTATAGCGTCTACAAAATAGGGGATTGTTTTATGGCATTTTATTATTTATTCATTTTTTATTAATAATGGCATCGATCAACGATTTTTTTTTATCAGGATTGCGACATTATGGCGCACACATCGGACACTTTTGACACTATTTTGGGACCACTGTCATTTATACAGCGATTAGTGCTATAAAAGCGCACTGATTACTGTGTAAATGACACTGGCAGGGAAGGGGTTAACCACTATGGGGCGATGAATAGGTTAAGTGTGTCCTAGGGAGTGATTTGTGGGGGGGTGGGCTTCAACTCACATGACAGTGATCACTGCTCCCGATGACATGTCATGACACAAGGCAGAATGGGGAAATGCCTTGTTTACATAGTCACTTCCCCGTTCTGCGGCTCCGTGACACAATCGCCGGGAGACTGGCAGACATTGAGTCCGCCGGTCTCATGGGCACCGTCACGCTGTATGCGGCGGCGCGTGTGTACCTGCTAACCCAACCTTTTAAAGGGGATGTACAGGTATGCCCATTTGCCCACTGCTGGCATTGTGCCAAAGTATATTGGCGTGCAGCTGTCAGCAAATGGTTAAAATCAGAGCCTCCCCTTTTATCACTTACCTGGTTGGAGTGCAAATGGCGAGAGGGCTTCCCTTTTTGACTAAGCCCCTGAAGGTGAGAACAGGAGGTTCTAGGCTCAAAAAAACACAGTTTTCTGGAAATACCTGTAAGAATGTCTCGACTGGAGTGTTATTAGGCAAGGAGTCCAGGTAGTGTCAGGAGCCATAAACTAGGCAGAGACACAGTTAAAATCACACCTTTAATGTGGTAATTAACTGACAGCTAAGCCGCTTCTGTGCACTGAAAGAAACAGCTGCTAGTAAATATTAGGAGTCCAGCCCTGACAGTACCCCCTCCTCAATGACCCCTCTCTTTCAGGGGGCACCAGGCTGGAGGGGAAATGTCTATGGAAAGCATGGAGGAGAGCAGGAGCATGTACATCCGAGGATAAGACCCAAGAGCGTTCCTCCAGGATGTAACCCCTCCAATGAACAAGTGTCAGGAAGATCCTGCCAGCAACAGACGATCCAGACCTGCGTGGGTGCCAATGTGCATGCACACATGCACACGGGAACGCACACGCCCATTAGTGCCAGGCAGGCTATTTAAACCTGACTGAGACAGGTGAACTTTGCTCTACAGCGTTCCGTGTGTTCCTTGCTTATCTGAAATCTGTTCCTGTGTTTATCCAGCTTGCCTGTGACCATCCCTGCTATCTGCCGGCATCTGACCCCCAGCCTATTTAACTACTCCTCTGCCTGCCCCTCTGATCCTTCTGCTGCCGGCATGATAACCAACCCAGCTTGTCTGACTTCCCTAAGTCCCTATCCAGCTTGTTCCTAGTTCCAGTCTGTTGATTCAGTTTCAGCCTGCTGTGCCTGTTTGCTAATCCAGCTTGTTCCTGGCTCCAGTCTGCTGATCCAGTTCCAGCCTGCTGTGCCTGTTTGCTGATCCAGCATGTTCCTAGTTTCTATCCGCTGATCCAGTTCCAGCCTGCATGTGCCTGTTTCCTGATCCAGCTTTTTCCTGTTTCTAGTCCGCTGATCCAGTTCCAGCCTGCCTATTAAATAAAATAATGTATCTGAGCTTAGATCAAAGGAGAAATAAGATGTGCAGCCTACCCAATAGGGGACTAGAATAATAATAGTGCAAGTATAAGGGTAAATGGCGCTACCTATATAATGAAAGGCGACAGACTCTGTTCACTTGTTATGTGCTGTGTGCCTCTATAGTGTTCTATTAAAAGTGCATATACCAATAGTGCGATCCGAATAAATTACCAATGTGCATATACCAGTAGTGCAAACCTCACTAGGTTGCCAAATAAATATGAACTTGATATAAATAAATGTTTAAAAGTGATACTCCAATAACAAAAATGCAAGTATATAAATAAATAAAATAAAAATAAATGTATAATTAAAAATAGTCCCAAAAGTGTAAGACAAATATTAAATAATAAAAAAATAGTTGAAATTATATAAAACGACCCCAAAAAAGTAGCGTGCCAAGTCCAAAAAATACATCCATACCTCCATTCTTTAAGAGCTAAAATTATGGCTAATAATTCTCTGTCCCCAATCTCATAATTGCATTCTGCGGGAGACAATTTCTTAAAGTATCCATAGGGATGCATAGAGCTCTCAGATGTAGGTCGTTGAGACAGGAGAGCACCTACTCCAGCATCAACTTCAAGAATGAATGGTAACATATAATCAGGATGTGGCAGCACAGGAGCAGTAGCAAAAGCAGTCTTGGGGGATGCAAAGTCTTTAATTGGAATCTGGGTAACAATTCTGTGTGTTGCCGTCCATTCCTTGACATATCAGTCAGGGGTTTGACCAGAGAAATTATGATTACATTTCCAATAATAACTATCAAAGCCAAGATAATGTTGTAGAAGGCCCAAAAATATAACCTGTTCATGATGGAACTCGCACTTCTCCAACTTGCAATACAGGTTGTTCTCTCAACCTCTGTAGCACACGGGAGATGTCTGTGTGGTGGTTCTCTAGAGATTTTAAATATATGAGAATATCATTGAGGTAAACCGCCACACATTGCTGCAGCATATCTTGGAGGACATTGCTAACAAATTCCTAGAAAACTTCAGAAGCGTTACAGAGAACAAAGGGCATTATGAGGTATATGTAGTGTCCATTCCTAGTATTAAATGCAGTTTTCCATTTGTCACCTTCCTTAATCCTCCCAAGGTTGTATGTCTCTCTAAAATTGAGCTTAGTGAAGACCATTGCTCCCTTGAGGCATTCAAATAATTCCATAATCAATGAGATCGGAAAAGCATTTTTAACTGTAATACAATTAAGACCCCTATAAATCGATACAAGGTCTCTGTTTACCACTCTTGTTTTTCACAAAGAAAAATCCAGCACTGTCAGGACATCAGGAGGATTTGCTAATGACCCCATGGGAAAGTGAATCTGCAACATGCACCTCCGTAGCCTTATCCTCAGAGACAGACAAATGGTAAACCCAGCCACAAGGAGGAAAGGCACTAGTTTAAGGGTCAATTGTGCAATCATAAGGCTGATGTGGCAGCAAAATACCAGCCTGACCTTTGTCAAAGACATCACTGACTTCTGGTTCTGGCGCCGCATGAGGAAGGAGTTAGGTCCAGAGGCTCTGATCCCACCACCATACAAAGCCACCCACACATGGCTTGCAGACACCCGCCACCTCATCTGCTGTCCCACTCCCCCCCCTGTGACCCAAAGCATGGATTGGTAAATAGTCCACATCGGTCCCAGCATGGCTGCAACCTCCAGCCCAGAGCCCCATCTCTTGCCTTAGCACGAGGCAACATGGCGGATGGGAGAAACGTGTGGGGGAGGGTACGAATCCTCAGCAAGCACATTACACAGCTCAGGAAGGAAATGGGAGAACATGCCAAAAGGCTATCAGAGCTGGAGCACTGCCTTTACTTTTTGGTAGACGAAGTACAAATTTCCCAGGCAAGTGACCAACAACATTTTCAGACCCAGCAGTACATATTGGAAAAGCTTGATGACCTTGAGAACCGTTCCCGTTAGAACAACCTGAAAGTTATAGGTCTTCATGAATCATCCAAAGACAGCTTATTGCAGGAGATCTGTGCTACATGTTTACCTCAAGTTCTGGGGATAACGGCTCCATGTGTAGTAGAAAGAGCACACCGCATGGGGACAACTTCAAATGATTGCCACCCTCCCTGCCCAGTTATTGTCCGCTACCTCAACTAGACGGCTAGTAGACATGTGCAGAGTAAAATATTTTGTTTCGGAATTTCGTTTTCGTCCGAAAAATTTATTTATTTAGTTACTCCCGAAATTAGTTTTTATTTATTTAGTTTTTCGTTCAAAAATTGCATTCGTCCGAAAATCCACATGAATTACGGTCAAATCTGTCTTTGAAGGCTTATGGTGTCTGTCGAATGTATAAAGAAGATTCGATGGAGCTAGTATATAGCATACTTCGTGTGAACTTTAGAACCCTATTAAAGTCTATGGGACTCCAACGTTCAAAATCTAAAGTGCTAATTTGCAAGTTACTGTCCTAAAAAGTGTTTGGGGACCCGGGTCCTGCCCCAGGAGACATGTATCAATGCAAAAAAGTTTTAAAAACGGCAGTTTTTTCGGGAGCAGTGATTTTAATAATGATTAAAGTGAAACAATAAAAGTGTAATATTCCTTTAAATTTCGTAGGGGGGGGTCTATAGTATGCCTGTGAAGGGGCGCATGTTTCTGGTGCTTAGAACTGTCCCTGCACAAAGTGTCATTTATGCAGGAAAAAAAGTCCTTTAAAATCACTCGCAGCTATTATGAATTGTCGGCTCCGTAATACAGAGAACACTCATTGAAAGTCATTGATAAAAATAAATAAATAAAGTGTGGGGGTATCCCAAATTCAATTACCAGGCTCTTCAGGTCTGGTATTGATATTAAGGGGAACCCCACGTCAAATGTAAAAAAAAATGACGTGGGGGTCCCCCTAAAAATCCATACCAGACCCTTTATCCGAGCATGCAACCTGTAGGCCGCAGGAAAAGAGGGGGGATGAGAGAGCGGCCCTCCTCCCTCCTGAACCGCACCAGGCCACATGCCCTCAACATTGGGAGGATGCTTTGGGGGTCTGTGACCCCTCAAAGCACCTTGTCCCTATGTTGATGAGGTCAAGAACCTCATCCACACAACCATGGCCGGTGGTTGTGGGGGTCTGCGGGCGGGGGGCTTATCAGAATCTGGAAGCCCCCTTTAACAAGGGGACCCCAGATCCCCGCCCCCCCGTTTGAAATGGTAAGGGGGTACAAAAGTACCTCTACCATTTCACAAAGAAAGTGTAAAAAATAGTTAAATAAGACAAACACACTTTTTGAAAAATTCCTTTATTAAAAAAAAAAAAAGATTCCAGCGGTGGTAATCCACTCTTGCTATCCAGCGACGGACGATCATCTCTCCGGGGTCCAGCGATGGCTCATCTGAATCAGCACAGCGAATCCATCCATCTTCTGTCTCCACGGAGGAGACACTGCTGGCATTCCGGCGGCCTGACGTTTGTTATATGCGGAGGGCGGAGCCACCCATCCCCTGCCCCCGCCCCCTCTGACGCAAGGGGAAACCCGGGCTTCCCTGTGACGTATGGGTGACCCTGCCTCTTTTCCTGCGGCCTGCCAGGTTGCGTGCTCGGATAAAGGGTCTGGTATGGATTTTTATTGGGACCCCCACGTCAAATTTTTTTTTAATTTGACGCAGGGTTCCCCTTAATATCCATACCAGACCTGAAGGGCCTGGTAATTGAATTTGGGGGACCCCCACGCTTTTTTTTTAATTTTTTTTTTTTTTTTTTTCTATCAATGACTTTCAATGAGTGTTCTCTGTATTACGGAGCCGACAATTCATAATAGCTGTGAGTGATTTTAAAGGACTTTTTTTCCTGCATAAATGACACTTTGTACAGAGACAGTTCTAAGCACCAGAAACATGCGCCCCTTCACAGGCATACTATAGACACCCCCCTTACGAAATTTAAAGGAATATTACACGTTTATTGTTTCACTTTAATCATTATTAAAATCACTGCTCCCGAAAAAACGGCCGTTTTTAAAACTTTTTTTTGCATTGATACATGTCCCCTGGGGCAGGAGCCGGGTCACCAAACACTTTTTAGGACAGTAACTTGCAGAATCTTTTCTGTCTGTCAAATCTTTTTTCTCTGTCGAATATTTTCTCTATATAATCTTGGACTAATAGAGGTAAGGTTAGGCACATTCGACCACAGGTTCTATAGACACAGATTATTATTGTCAGAGTCACGTCGAATCTCCTATTCTATATCGAACTGTTGTAACAATGAAAACGAAAATAAAGCATTTATTTATGTCGGATCTTTCATTTTTCGGATTCTGTGCTTTCATTATCGTTTGTTAAAACGAAGACGAAAATAGCTGAAATTCGGACGAAAATGCATTCGGACGAAAACGAATGCACATGTCTAACGGCTAGGGTAATCATTCTCAGATCCTTCTGGAATGCCAAATACCTACAACTGGATGGCCATAAATTGATAATTTTCACAGATTACTCTCAGAAGGTTTCCCGCAGATACAAGGCCTTCCAACCCATCTGTACAGCACTCTTGCAGAAACAAGTGAAATTCACGGTAGCCTATCTCACTGCCCTTCGGTTCACTGACCCGGCTGGTGATCCATAAACGTTTTCACACCCTAAAGAAGCAGCCAACTACCTACAAGCTTACCTCCATATTCCTATGGATACACAGTCCACTGCTGCTCCCTCTCCCTCCTGGAAATAGGGATTTTTGCATCGCAAGAAAAGACTCATGAAGAGGGCCCGCAACTCCAACAAGCTCAAACATGACAAACTCCGCTGATACTCTAGCAGCTTATTTGTTAGTACTACCTTACTTTGAGCTCATGCAGTACACCCTATATGTTTATGTTACTTTGACCACTAGGGATCCGCGCTATAGCCGAATGATGGCTACAGCGCGGACCTGCTTTTCCGGGACGACGTCTATTGACGTCGTCCCGTGCACAAGCGGCCTGCGCACCCCCGGAGGGGCGCGCGGCGCGCTCTGTGATCAGCGAGTTTATGAGACTTGCCTGATCACGGATCGAAGCAAGGGGTCGATCCCGACCCCTTACCACGTGATCAGCTGTCAGCCAATGACAGCTGATCATGTGATCACAACAGAGCCGGTAATCGTCTATTTTCCTCCTCGCGCTTACAGCGCGAGGAGAAAAAAAAGCCGATCACCGGCGGCCGTGAGAGGGACTTCAGTCCCGATCACGGCCAAGTCATCAGTGCCCACCTGCCCCCTGCCAGTGCAACATACATATAGTAAACGTGCCACCCATCAGTACCACCCCTTAGTGCCCATAGTGCCACCCATCAGTGCCCATAGTGCCACCTATCAGTGCCCACAGGGCCACCTATCAGTGCCAACAATCTGCCTCAACAACAGTGCTGCACCTCATATGCCACATATCCGTGCCCATCAGTGCCCAGCAGTGCCGCCCATCAGTGCCCAGCAGTGCCACTTATCAGAGCCACCTATCAGTCACACCTATCAGTCCCATCTATCAGTGGTACCTATCCGTGCCAACCATGCGTGCCACCGATCTGTGCCACCCATCCGTGCCATCTTATCTGTGCCCATCAGTGCTGCCTTATCTGTGCCTATCAGTACCGCCTTATCTGTGCCTATCGGTGCCACCTTAACCGTGCCTATCAGTGCCCACTAGTGCAGCCTATCAGTGGCCACCAGTGCAGCCTATCAGTGCCCACCAGTGGCGCCTCATCAGCACATTTCAATGAAGAAGAAAAATGACCTGTTTGCAAAATTTTATAACAAACTATTAAACATGATTTTTTTTTTTTTTGCATCTTTTTTTGTTTGTTAGTAAAAAATAAAACTCCCAGCTGTAATTAAATACCACCAAAAGAAAGCTCTATTTGTGGGAAAAAAATGATAAAAATGTCATTTGGGTACGGTGTTGTATGACCGCGCAATTGTCATTCAAAGTGCATCAGCGCTGAAAGCTAAAAATTGGTCTGGGCAGGAGGGGGGTTTAAGTGCCCAGTAAGCAAGTGGTTAATTATTCTTATTATAACTTTATTATTATATATTATTATAACTTTAACGGTTCAGGTTGCTCATCTGTATTGACATATCTTATGTTTTTATTTTTTTCTTGTTGTATACCTACAACCTTACCAGAGATTTCTTCTCCATACATCGCTACTACTGTTCGTAATCCTATGCATTATCACATGCCCTACCAGATAAAGCCCCCCCCCCCAAGGGACACCCATCTTACATTGTCTGTGAGTGAGTACTCCTTACATCTCTGGTAACGCTGTCCTGGAAGAAGTATTTCATATGTGGAAGAAAGTAGAAGTCCGTTCACTTTGTGATATGTTTATGTTTATTTTCCCTTCTTAGCCCCTTTAGGGTCAGTCACTTTTTTACACCTCTCTCTACAGGACGCAAGCACCCCCTCCTCTTCCATCCCCCAGCAGGCAGCACCTTGCACATTGCCATTTACCTACACCTTCATCCTCTTTATTAACCCTCCCCCCATAATGCCCTAACATGAAAGTTGAATCTTGGAATGTCAAAGGGTTACGATCTCCCCATAAAAGAATGGCTATCCTACGCCACCTTAGGTGGCTCAAGACAGATATAGCCCTGTTACAGGAAACCCATCTACCTTTAGAAGACTATAATCGCATGTGTAAATTGCGCGTTGGTCAGGTCTATGGTTCTGAGTCGGGGAAAACTGTCGTGATCATTCTGATCCATAAAAATCTCCTCTGCAAAATAATGTCAGTGGAGAATGATGAGGACGGTTGGGTTGTCATACTCAAGCTGAGACTATTCTCAAGGGAATGGGTCCTCTCCAACATTTATGCCCCAAACGCCCTCTCCAAACCTTTCTTTCAGGGCCTTGCTTTCCGCTTAGCTCCCTACATCCATCTTCCTTTGTTAGTTGGGGGTGACTTCAGCCCTGTAATGCCCTTCCAGGAGGACAAATCCTTAGGCAGGACCTCCACAGATACCTCTTCTCAACCAGCCAACACCCCTCTAAGCCCTTTCCTACAGTACACTCCCAGTACAATCTACCTGCTCACCACTTGATACATACACAGCAATCAACTTTGCAGCCAGCCTTTGCCCCACTAGAGTCATTTGCTTCTGCACCTCCCTACTGGACACACTCCTGAGCCATGCTTAACTCAAGATCTCCGACATCTACAAACCCCTATCCGCCCGACTCATGAAACCTCCCCAGCCGGGTCCAACCTCCCAGTGGAACAAAGATGTCCTCCCTTCAGAGACAAGAGACTACATACTGGTAGGCTACAACACCACCTGTGCTTTTATCACAAATTAATTCTAGAGGAAACAACAATTCAAGATCATGTATCGTGCTTACCTATTGTTCTCATTGTCTTCAACCTCTATGACTCAGAAACAGTGTCCATGGTGCCAGACCCACCCTATTCCACAGATTACGGCACTGCCCTCTCATCTCCCACTTCTGGGACCAAATAGAAATCTTTGCTGTTGTGATCACGGGGCACACACCACGTAAAGTCCCCCTCTGTCTGCTCTTTGGTTTCCTGGATGGGCCCTTCCCAGGTTATACAAAATTCCAACAATTGACCATGCGACGCAGCACAGTCTGGTTTTCCACCTGTTTCATGGCTACTGAGGAGCCATTCTCAAACAATGGACCTCCACCACCCCCCAACAATCTCAGAGGTGAAGATGGAACTCCCTAAACTTTTACACAATGAAAGTCTGTATCTGTAATTTTCCCCTCATAATCACTCAGCTCACTTCCACAACAAATGGGACTTCTACATAACAAAAGTTTTGCATAATGAGGACATCTCTCTCACTGGCCTCTTCCCACCTGGCAATGGGTAAGACCCATACCAACCCCCCCATTACTAAATGGGAACTGATGACACATTCCCTTTTTGCTCTTAGTAACCCTGCTGGACGCTGCTACCTTATGAGCTTTATTATACTCTCCTGGTTATAGATTACTACTACTACTACTACTGGCAGCTTTTCCTTCCTCCCTCCAGGTGTTTGATATCATGTAAATCTCATTTAAAAACCACCTTAATGTCATCTATTTTTTCGTAGAGTTAATTCTTGCCACCACATAAGCTAGATAATAGCTCCTCTCCAGTAAAACCACAACTTTGGTTCTCCCCCCTCCCTTCTCCTACCTACTGCCCCCTTTCCTCTCCTACCTGCCCCCATTTCCCCCTCCCCTTTCTAAGTTTGTTTTCTTATTTCAGTTGATTATTAATGCCCCCTTGGGACTTCCCAGAGATCTATGTAGCTATAGTTCTTGATGCTCTGTATGTTTGAAAATCCAATAAAATATGTTAAAAAGAAAACAAAAAACAAGAAGACGTCACTGAATTCATAGTATCCCTCTGGAAATGAAGATATGGAAGATGTGCACATGACCTTAATCACTTTCTGAAAACATGTATTAGTGAACTGTGATGACCATGACAGAACCTTTGGTACTACACCAATCAAAAGAGGGATTGTGCTTCTGTAACCAAGGATAACTTTTGATAATCAGGTAATGAGCTGAGGAAATTACTTGGAATTGGATTATCTCATGGTAAAGAGCCCCTACAGCCATGGTCAATTAAGCGTTTTCATGAGTCACATGGGAAGGCTGTAGATGTCTCCCATCAATAGCCTCAATGGCAGTTGGGAGGCACAAGGCTGCAGTGGTATTGAGTACTTTGACACAATGGCACTATCTATGAACAGGCCTGCAGCCCCAGAATCGATAAGTGCCTGGGTATCGATGGAAAACTCAGACCACGAAAGGGTAACCGGAACTAGAGGTTTCTCCTTCAGGATAGATGGGGACGCAAAGATGCCCCCTAAGGTCTGTCTCCTACAGGATCTCAGGTTAGGGCATTTCCCAAATGGGTAGGACAAGACTTCAATAAGTGACCTCCCTGGCCACAGTAAAGGAACAGTCTCTCCCTCCTCCTAAAGACCTCTCTTTGGCAGAGAGATGTGTGAAACCCAGCTGCATGAGCTCTACATCACTGCAAGACTTGGGCCCAGGAGGCATGGGAAGTGAGGGAGGCATAGGTGGGAAAGCAAATCTCGGAGCCAAATGTACAGGAGGCTTCTGCAAGTGATCCTCAAAGGAAGGTCTCTCTCAGAGTCTGGTATCAATGAGAATGGCAAACAAGATCAACTTATTAAGATTCCTTGGCATATCTCGAGCTACAATCTCCCCTTTAATGTTATCAGAATCACCATGGGAAAAAGCAACCATGAGAGCCTCATTGTTCCAACCAACCTCTACTGCTAGAGTATGGAATTCAAAAGCGATGTTGCCAGCAGTTCTCATACTCTTTAATGAACATGAGGTAGAGCGAATGGGAATATCAAATACCTTTTTAAAGGAGGTCACAAACTCAGGGCAATTCTGGACAATGGGTTTTTGTGTCTCCCATAGAGGGTTTGCCCAAGCCAAGGCTCTGTCAGAAAGCAAAGAAATAATTAAGCTTATTTTACTTCTATCCATAGGGGTTGCCAGTGGGCAGCATCTCAAAATATATTCCAACCTGGTTGAGAAACCCTCTGCAGTAAGCTGGATCGCCCCCAAAATCCTGGGGAAACATAGCTGAACTAATCATACTTCTTGCAGAGGTAGTATTAGAGACAGGTGCCTGCACAGAGACCAGAGCAGCAGCAGCAGGGATGGCTTGCAACATTGGTTGTACTGGAGCAGCCCAAGTGGAAGGATCCAGACAAGCAGTTTGAATCAGGAGCGTCTATGTTATGGCAAACTGATCCATGCAGTGGCCCTGCTCATCCAACTGGAAAGGATATTACAACTAGGTGGATTGCCTGCATCTTCTGAACTCATGGCCCTCGCGCAATGTCAGAAACTATAAACCAGGCAGAGACAGAAAATGCAGTTAAAAATCACACCTTAAATGTAATAGCAAAAATAACAACAGTTCAGGAGCATAGTAAAAAACAGAAGCCAGGGTTTGGAAGCCAGAGCGGGCAAGCAGATACGCCAGGATCAGGGAACCAGAAGTCAGCATTATCAGGAGACAGGAATCAGGAGCAGGAATCAGAAGAGAAGTCAGCCAGGCCATTATACGCAGGACACAGCAGGAAAGCACTGGATTTGTTGACCATGCAAGGGCACGGAGGGAATGAGTAAAGCTGTTTAACCACTTCAATACCAGGTACTTAGACACCTTCCTGCCCAAGCCAATTTTCAGCTTTCAGCTCTGTAGCAATTTGAATGACAATTGAGCAGCCATACAACACTGTACCCAAACAATTGTTTATCAGTTTGTTCCCACAAATAGAGCTTTCTTTTGGTGGTATTTGATCACCTCTGCGATTTTTATTTTTTGCGCAACAAATCAAAAAACGTTTTTCTTTGTTTCTGTTAAATTTTTTTGTAACTAAGTACGTTTTCTTCTTCAATGACGGGCACTGATATGGCTGCACTGACGGGCACTGATAAGGTGGTACTGATGGGAACTGATGAGGTGGCACCAATGTAGTGGTACTGATGAGGTGGCACTGATGGGCACTGATGATGGGCACTGATAGGTGTCACGGATGGGCACTGCTAGGTGGCATTGATAGGTGGCACTGATAGGTGGCAAATGATTTTATTTGGTACATGATGGTGCCAGTCAGTGCCCATTTGTGGGCTGTCATTTGCACATGTGGATGGCCATGGGTTATATACCTGGCCACCCACATGTTGCCCACTTCCCTGGTGGCTTCCCTGGTGGTCCAGTGTGGGCATCTGTGGGGGGGGGCTGCGCTGATAAACAATCAGAGCAGACACCCCCTGTCAGGAGAGTCGCCAATCGGCTCTCCTCTACTCGCGTCTGTCAGACGCGAGTGAGCAAAAGCCGATCACCGGCTTTTCCTGTTTACACCATAATCTGCCATGATTGGACACGGCTGATCATGTGGTAAAGAGCCTACACCAGAGGCTCTTTACCAAGATCGGTGTAGCAGTGTGTCAGACTGACACACCGCACAACCGATTACCGCGATGTGTGCCCCCACGGGTGCACGTGGGCATGTTATCCTGATGAACGTCATATGATACCCAGTCAGGATAACATAACTACTTCCCGGATGTCAATCTACTATTGACCGGGCGGGAAGTGGTTAACCACCTCAATACAGGGCACTTTCTCCCCCTTCCTGTCTGGGGCATTTTTCAGCGTTCAGTGCTGTCACACTTTGAATGACAATTGCGCGGTCATGCTACACAGTAACCATGTGAAATTTTTATCATTTTCTTCATACAATAGTTTTCTGTTGGTGGTATTTAATCACTTCCCGGTTTTGTTTTGTTTTTCCTAAAAAAATAAAAAGACCGAAATTTTGAAATGTAAAAAGTTTTTCTGAGTTTCTGTCAGTAAATTTTTTAAACAAGTAATTTTTCTCCTTCACTGATGGACGCTGATGAGGTGGCACTTATGAGCTCTGATGAGGTGGTGCTTATGGGCACTGATTAGGTGGCACTGATATGTGGCATCGATGAGCACTGGTAGGCGGCACTGGTGTGCACCAATAGGTGGCAATGATGTCCACAGGTAGGCAGCACTGGTGAGCACTGATAGC
This sequence comes from Lithobates pipiens, assembly GCF_037356315.1. Lineage (NCBI taxonomy): Eukaryota > Metazoa > Chordata > Amphibia > Anura > Ranidae > Lithobates > Lithobates pipiens. The sequence continues at coordinate 164,442,201 of NW_027507903.1, read as the reverse complement.
CGGAATGGATAAGCGGCACAGACCGGCATTGATGGGCATTGATGGGCAGCAGTAGTGGGCATTAATGGGCAGCACTGATAGCCAGTACTGACTGGCATCTCTAATAGGCACTGATTGCTGGAACATTTGGGCATTGATTGCTGGCGATGGTGGGGTCTGATTGCTGACACTGATGGGCATTGATTGCTGGTACTGGTGGGAACCGATTGCTGGCCCTGGTGAGCACTCATTGCTGGCACTGGTGGGCACTTATTGCTTGTACTGTGGGGGCTTTATTGTAATCAGGGTACTGATGATCAGTGCCCTGATTACATACCTAGATGTCCTCTGTGAGGAGATGCCACTGATTAGCTCTCCTCACACTCTGTCAGTGTGAGGAGAGGATCGCCGATTACTGGCATCTCCGTGTTTGTGTGCTGATCACATGGTTAAAGAGCCGTGGCCAAAGCTCTCTACAGAGATTGGGGTCGCGCCATTTCCTAACAACACGGTGCGGGCTTGGCTGCAATCGGCGCACTTCACGCTCCCCCCAGCGGGCATGCGGGGGCTCCAGTTCTGGGCACTGTTATATGACATCCACCCAGAATGAGAGCCTCACTGTCCTGCCACCATTTGACAGTGGGCATGCGGCAGGTGGTTAAACAGCCAAAAGGGGCTGGCTGTAGGCTGGTAACCAGGTGAGTCACTATAGAAACACTAAATGACTGGTAATTAACCGACAGCTTAGCAGGCTCTGTGCACTGAAAGAAGGAGCTGCTAGTAAATAGCAAGAGCCAAACCCTGACAGGTAGTCAGCCGAGGCACTGGAGCAGATAAAGTAGGACTGCTGGAGACAGGTTGCCCCAGCAATAAGTAGGTTACAGGCAGAGTAAAAGCAAGAAGCATAGCCAGGTGTAGACATTATGACAAAGCGTGGTCATGAGGGTAAGCCAGAGTCATACACAGAAGAGCATAATAAGCCACTTAAGCAAGTCGGAGTCAAACCAGAAGGCAGCCAGAAGACAGGTCCAAGACCAAGCCGAGTTGGTAATGGAGAATCCACAGATACAGTGAACAAGCGCACTGGAGAGTCGAAGATAATCAGCAATCTCTGGAGGCAGCTAACTCTCTTATAAAAGCTGTTTGTGCCAGTCCTGGATGCAGCTGTGGGTATATCCTGCACAGACAAATGTGATCATTTAGAATACTGGCAGGAATGCCAGGTCTTTGTTTCAATGCATGTGGGCCTTTATTGTAGACAGCATCCTGACACCTTTTATATCCAAAGCAAATTAATAGTTTTGGCTGGAATTGGGATTTAATGTTAAATGTGGAATTTTACAAATATATCTTTAATATGGTTATTTTACTGCTTAGTTATTTCCTTAATGCAATATAAGTGAAAAAATGTAAATAGTAAATGGAAACTTACTTTTGTAATATACAGTATGTAAACACTATGTTGGCTGAGTAATGCCAAAGCATAGTTTTTACCAGTGAATAAATAGTGAAACAAAATGCAGTCTTTGGCTTTAGTCAGTTATTCCAATGCCAAACTCTCTTGCCAATTTAAAATGTTGGCTTATATCAAAGGAAGGCTTTCCTTGGCTGTCACCTATCCCTCATCAGTGGATTTTGTAGTGTGCATAGCTTTGTGCATTAGCTCACTATGTGTTAGAATTGCCAAAGAATTCCTTAGTCTGTCCTCAATAATTCAATATAGTACGGTAAAACGAATCTGTTCACGTATAAGGTCTCTTCTGCAAGCTTCCCTAAAGACAACTTCAACATGTGGGCTTTTTGCTTAGTACTGTCTTGACCATGTGTTGAATGAATAATCTTGCAAAAAAATAATATATGGAATTCCATTCACTGACAAAGTGCAGCTTGCTTAAACCATACTGATATCTTTTTTCTTTTACTTTTCTCACCCTGCTAAAAAAAGAAAAAAAACTCATAGAAGCAGACCACTTCTTAACTGAACATTTGACAGCACAGGACTTGTGCATTGCCTTCATACATACTGTATCTCCTTAGTCTTCTAAAAAAGGGGACCTCTAAAGTCCCACTCCTAATTTTACCTCCAGTCAAACCATAGTTAGACAGCTGGGGCCATTTCTAGTCAAGGCTGGTCATTTTTATTGCTATTAGCCCTTGTACACACGGTCGAACATTCCGACGGAAAATGTCCGATCGGACCGCGTTGTCGGATAATCTGACTGTGTGTGGGCTCCATCGGACTGTTTCCGTCGGAATATCCGACGGACAAAGTTTTAGAGCTGGGCTATGAAACTTTCCGACAACATGATCCGATCGGACTTTGTCCGATTGTGTGTAGAGAATTCAGATTGGACAAAGTGCCACGCATGCTCAGATCAAATTCCTAGACCAAAGCTATTGGCTACTAGCCTGAACGTAGTCCCGTTGTAACGAAATAACATCATCACGTTATGTACAATCGGATTTTCCAACAACTCTGTCCGACCGTGTGTATGCAACACCAGTTTCGGACAAAATCCGTTGGACAAAATCCAACGGATTTTGTTGTCGGAATGTCCGACCGTGTGCACAAGGGCTTACAGTACTCCATCCACTCCCAACCTTTATATACATAGAATGTTCTCTAAAGAGCAGCTGTGATAAAATATCCAAATCCTTTTACTGAAATAATGTCTAGTGTATGTTTCATGTGCAAGAATGAAGAAATTGGCACACTATGGTAACCTTTCTGCCCTTTTTGGCCAGCATTAAAGAAGTAGTATCACCACAAATATCAAATGATTGTTAAATCCCCCAGGGGACTCAGTGAACAAAGCATATGCCTTCATTTAAAGCTGTGCAGTGGTTCTTGAGTATCAATGCCAGATATCTGGCCCCTCCACGGTTCTGAGTGACAGTTCAGAGGAGACTGAGCATGGCGGAGAGTGCACACAGAGCCTACACAGACCCACCTCACCTCTTCTCCAAACCTGCCATCTTTCCTTCTAACTGTGCAGCCCTGTGCCTCCTCTATTACCTTACATGTACATAATAAACCAGCTTGTGTGATCCCAGACCCTTCTTTCTTATGAAGGACAACATCTGCAGAAGAGCACCGATTTTCAATCCTACAAAAACACAAATGAAAAAGTTAACAAAAACATTCCCAAAAACAAAACAAATGTATACATTGAAAAAATGTATAAATGTAAAAAATTGTGATAGTCTCGATGGACCATTGGTATTTTTCCTGCCGTTACGCTTTTATGTTTCAGTGTTTCTATCACCTACTACACTAACCTCTCTCAGACAAATGTAGTACCTGTCAGCCACCGTCATTCATAAGAAAACAAGTCGACAGCTTGATGGTTTATCTCTAAAATAACAATTGGCTGGGTGGCTGGGAGGTAATTCTTGGATTAGTCAAGTTAGTGTTTTATGTAGAAGTAAAATAGCAAAGAAGGCACATATAGGGTTGCAATATTACAAGACTGCAGGATGTAGAGATTTCGTTATTGGCTGTAATTCCTTCATAGAAATACCAATTATTTTGGCCTAAGCCTGAAGAGGAACTACAAGTCCTGACAGTAATACAATGTCATTTTATTTCCTAAATACTACTTGTATTGGAACAAGAACAATTGCAATGTGCACTCGGTCCCCTGGGTGATTTAATGAACATGTTATACTTGTGGCAACACTTCTACTTTAATAATATACATTTTCTTTCATAAGGACCCTTCACTTCACTTCCATGAATTCTCTAGTAAGTCTAGTAAATAGTTAAATGGTCATATACAACAATTGACAATTATGGACTACCACTTCCTCAGGACATGTGCTAGTGTCCAATGTGCAGTAGCTTCAAATGGCTAACCAACTACTCATTCTTCCCGGAGGAGTGGTCTCTGTGACTTCCCATGTGTAATATGCACAATGTGGCATATTGTTTTAAGGCTTGTGAAATGTCCATTTTCCTGGTGGACTCCATTGACTCATTATTGTGGTTGCTTTTTACACAGTCCAGTGGCCCATGTGTACCTCTATTGTATTGCTTACCCCAACCCACAAACTACTGCATATTGGATAGGTGCTGCCTAGCTCCCATACTTACTAACAGGGACTGGCAGTGTGATGAAAGTGAAGTCATATAATTTGAGGAAGGTTGGGTGGACACTGTTCTTGCACTTATTTTCTTTTTCTTTTAAATGACGCAGCAGTATCCTGCAAACAAAAGGCAACTCCAAGATCAGATGGCAACATTTGAATGCTGCACTTTGAGCATCCCAAAAATGCCACTACCAACATAAATGATAAACAATATAGCCTGAAAATAAATGAAAAGCCCAAAATAACAAAAGCCCTTTTATTAAAGCCTTACAAAAAAAAAAGAGTGTGCTATGGATGGGATAGCAGCTTAAAGTGTTACTAAACTCATGTTATACTCTTTGTGGAACTTAAGAAGTTAATCCTTCTCATTGTGTAAAAGGGATGTTTTATCCTGTCTTTTCTGATCCTCCCCTTCTTTTACTGTCCCCAATATATCTGTTGATAGCACAGAGTGCTAGGTGGCAATCTGCACATGCTCTATTTGGTGTGTAGTGCTAGAGTTTTTTTTTTTTCATGAAGCTGCATGTAATTAGCACAGGGCTAATCAGCATTGTCCAGGCAGAGGGCCAGGAGTGAGTGCAGCCTCACGGGACAGTCAGATGATAATGAAAACTCCTCCTACAAGCTTTAACTAGTGCTTGGCCAGACACTGATAGAAGTCATAAGACTGCTATATATAGCAGATGAGAAAAGGTATTTGGCCGTTTTATATTTACTAAAATAATTGCATTACCATTTTCTGTGTACTGTGAGAGACCAGATATAGTGAATGCAGGGTTCTGGGTTTAGTAACTCTTTAAATTGCTAACCAGTGACCTAAAATAAAACAAAGCTAACCATTGGACTAAAAAAAAAAACCACAAATGCAATTAAAAACAAAAACATCCTGGATAATAACAATAAAAAAGCAGCAAAGGGGTTTGCACAATGCCCTATTTATTTTCTACAATAGATGAACACTATGGGGTTGACGTTCTAACACTGGAGAGTACAAAATCTGGTGCAGCTCTGCATAGAAACCTAAATCAGCTTCCAGTATTTTTTATTTGTCAAAGCTTATTGGACAAGTTGAAGTTAGAGGCTGATTGGCTGGCATGCACAGCTGCACCAGATTTTAAATGCTCTAGTTGTATTAAATTACCCGCTATGACTGCTCAGTGCCCAACCTTTTATAGTGAGGGTGCTGGCTTATCCAAAGCCCTGAATGGGCTTTCTAAGCCTGCTGGCCATAGACTAAAGTGTTACTAAACCCACAACAGTAAAATCAGTCTGTATATGCAGTAAAGCATGCTTGTTATACTCACTGTGGAACCTCCGCCTTGTGTAAAAATGATGTTTGATCCTGTATTCTCTGATCATCCCCTTCTTCCAACAGTCCCCAATCCACCTCCTGATAATACAGAGCCTTGGTCTGCACATGCTCAGTTTGGTGTCTATTGCTAGAGAGTTTTTTTTTTTGGGAGGGTACATGTGATCAACACTGGGCCAATCAATACTGTCCAGAAAGAGGGTTGGGGGTCATGCATACTCATAACAGCTTTAACCAATGCTTAGCTGGACACTGATAGAAGCCACAAGACTGCTGTATACTGCTGATGAGAAAAGGTATTTAGCAGTTTATATTTACAAAAATGATTGCATTTCCATGTTCTGTGTACTTTGGGAGACCAGATTTAGTGAATGCAGGGTCCTTGGTTTAGTAACTCTTTAAAAGCCATGCAGTGCATTATGGTGAATATGCATTAAAAATGATTACAAATCTTATATATGCTGGATTCTTCTGGTAAAGCTTAACCCAAACTTCATCCTTATGCCGAGTACACGCGGTCGGACTTTCCGGCAGAAAAAGTCAGACGGAATCTTTTCATCGGATATTCCGATCGTGTGTGGGCCTCATCTGACTTTTTTTTACAAAAATTTTGATGGACCTAGACATAGAACATGTTTTAAATCTTTCCAACCAAACCAATTTCTATCGGGAAAACCATTTGTCTGTATGCTGTTCTGACAGACCAAAACGACGAATGCTCTGAAGCAAGTACGAGACGGAGGCTATTAACTTCCTTTTTCAAGTCCCATCGTACGTGCTGTACGTCACCGCATTCTTAACGATTGGACTTTGATGTGATCATGTTTACGCACGACAGTTTCAGCGGAACTCTGTCGGAAAAACCTTTGAAGTTTATTTTGACGGGGAAACCGAACGTGTGTACGCGGCATTACTCTTTATAAATGTGAATTATAACCTTATTATAGGTCACAGGCACTGTTATTTACAATCAAGGTAATCCTGATTCTTTTATGCTATATATGTAAATAAGTCTACTTGCATAATCATGTACTGATTAGTATTAATTCATGAACCCAATCAAGTTTCTTAAAACGCGGATGATGTCCTCCTCTTCCTAGGAGATACCGGGCAATCTCTTGAGAAGGTAATTAAATTAGTGGAAGACTTTGGAGACTTTACGGGTTTGGTAATAAACTGGGGGAAGTCAGAGTTGCTTCAAGTTGACAACTTGAGCACTGTGACGGCACAGGGGATCCCACATATAGAAGTGGTAAGCGCACTGAAATATCTCGGCATATACTTAACAACAAATGTCGGTCAGTATGTGGACAAAAACATAGTTCCGCTACTGGGGAAACTCAGGCGGAGCTGCGATGCATGGAGCCGGCTTCCGCTATCGGTAGCAGGCCGATGCAGCCTGATCAAGATGATATGGTTACCACAATTACTATATGTATTACATAATTCCCCGGTTTGGTTGCATATGAAGTGGTTTAGGAAGCTTGAAACCCTTTTTCGTGAGCTGATCTGGAAAAAGGGGCAAGCAAGGATCCGGCTCCGGGCATTACAGTTACCAACAGAAAAAGGGGGAGTGGCAGTACCGTGCCCTAGGAATTACTACTTAGCAGCGCAGCTGCAGCATATAGTGAGCAGTGAGCAGGAGGGGAAAAACAACCTGAATACTGGAGCAATGCTGATAGAGGCTCCACATGAAATGCTGGGGGATGTATTAGAGGCACGCTCCTTTCAGCGTAAGGATCCTACAATATAAATGATGAGTAAAGTATGGAAGATCGCCAAAAAACAGATGGGGTGTACAGAGTGGTCAAAACATACGCCCCTATGGGATAACAAGAACCTTCAGGAAGTATTATTAATAGGGAAAATTAGGACCTGGGAGGAGAAGGGTATAACGAGGCTGGGTCAAATATATGAGGGCAGAACCCTGAAAACATTCGAGGATTTAAAAAGGGATTATAATATACCACAGCAGACATTCTTCCGATACTTACAGCTACGACACGCTTTAGAAGCACAGTTTGGCTCCCAGATGCCCGAGCTAGATAAGACATCCTTGTAACAGAAGTTATATAAGATAAATAAGTCTAGGGGGTTCATATCCACTACATACGAACTGCTAAGCATAGGTACCGGTACAGAACTGGATTTGGTTAAACAGAAGAAGAAATGGGAAGAGGATATAGGAGAAATCACAGAGGGGCAGTGGAGGAGAATACTGGAGCTAGGCCCACTTACATCAGTCTCTCCATCACAAAAAATATCACACTTGATGGTGATACACCGCGCTTACTACACACCTAAAAGGCTGCATGCGTTTGGTAAGAGAACGGATGCCAACTGCCCGAGATGCAGGGGCTTTGGAGACCTTATACATATGCTGTGGAGGTGCCCAAAGCTGTTTCGTTATTGGCAAAAAATAGTTGAAACTATAAACAGGATCTTTGGGACTAAGCTGGACTTGGACCCCAGAACCTGTATTTTAGGTTACAGGAGAACTCAGGGGGAGCGGAGGAGTACAACCATTGCTGTTATTAGATGCTTGTTTCAGGCACGGAGACTGATAGCACAGAAATGGCAGGCACCAGGAGAACCTCTCTCAAGCGAATGGACTCAGGCCATAAATGACCTAGTGTGGAAGGAAAGGATTACATATATACGTAGGGGTAACCTCAGAGGATTTGAGAAAATATGGGAACCGTGGTTGAAGGAAATAGAGTGCCCACTGGATTAATAATAACAGGCGAGGATAAAATCAGGCTTGTGATAAGACATCTTAGTAACTGGATATGAAATAACTGTGGGTATAGCGAATAAGAGGATAATAAACTGGCAGTAGGAAGGGGGGGGGGTGGTTGGGGTATGAGGTGATAAATAGGTATTATGTATGGGTTGTAGAGACCTCTGTTGTTAGCTCATATGCATTTTTTAAATTGCACTTTGAATCTTTTTTGTATGACAATATGAAATATAAATAAAGAGAAATTAAAGTTAAAAAGAAAAAAAAAAAAAAAAAAAGTTTCTTAAAAGGTTGGCACTTGCAATTGAAGCAGTTTTACTGATGTGTGTTATATGTATGTGAATTATTTAACACAATGAATATGACATTCCCTGTGATACTATATCTTTATTTAGCCTATTTGCAGGCACTCTTACCATGTGTTAAAGTATTTCTGTATAATAATGATAATTTCTGTATATAGTCCTATACTGACAGACCCCTGTGCGGTTTGTAGTTTGACTCTTGTTTCTCGGCCAATCGGACAGGAGAGACTCAGATGGCTGAGACACACATGGATTTGCCTGGATAGAGATGGGGCTCAGGTAAGTATTAGAGGTGCCTAGGGGGGCTGCTGCACACAGAAGGCTTCTTATCTTTAAGCGTTTGTTAACATAAAAAAAAATGGATTCTGTCCCTTTGAAGCATGAATAATAGCACAGTACTTGTGCTGTGCAATTCCCCCCCCCCCCCCCCCTGTATCACCTGAAATACCTGGATGATCCAGCCAATGGTATATCATGGTTGCTGAGCCCTGACACTGTGGTCAGTTTACGTGCCTTTGTCATCCGCTGCTATCTGCAGCTCTCCTCTGTCTCCCTCTGTCCTCCTCCCCCCTCCCCTCGCTGCTCCTGTGTCACAGCCCACCCACCCCCCCCCCCCCTCCTGTTGTTGTAATACCTTTTAAAATCTTATATAATCCTGCTTGTTACTTAATAGAGAAAAGATTTTCCCAGGTGGGGAGAGAGAAAGGAGGGCTACCGAAGTGACAAACAATGCAGATTACTGATTAATAAAGGATATAAATACTTTATTACAATGTAAGTCTAAAATCATAATATTGTGGCCACAGTCATTGCAGTGAGGGACATATATGATAATTCAGCTTGACCATTTTGGCAAGCAGATATAGATCAAAAACATACAGGTACTACATACAACATGTAACACTTAACACAAAACGTCCGGATGCCAAGTTGATTGGCACATGTTGTATCCACTCGGCCCAGGCCGTGTAGTTAATTATCAATACAGTGATCTATGTGGAGCACACATGTGTCAGCCCCCTGGAGGCTCGAGCTGGAGAGGAGAGGGGGAGGGAAGGATGGTAGGAGGGGGGAACCAGGCAGGAATCAGTGTACCTGGTTGTATTTGCTGATGGTGCTGACAGTAATAAGATCTATAGAATCTAGTGGAGCACTAGAGGCCAGGTAAATATTCTAGATAAGTTCAAAAATAAGTGGAAATGACTGTGTTACTGGTATGTCCTCTACAGATTGATAGAGTAACTGAAAAACTGTATCGCAATTGCAGTTATGCCATACAGTGAGTGAGATGGCACACAGGGTTGTATATACGTTACCACTCCTATGGGTTGCTCGGTCCATGTACCTCTTAAGGCATCTCCTCATGCAAACAGGTTGACCATCTGCTTGTCTGTGCAGAACTGGATGTAACTGATGGTCAGCAGCAGTCATCATCTTTGTCTGGTTCCTTGCAATAACTAAAGGCATATCCAGTCCGGTAAAAATTAAGCCGTTCTTTCATCGTTATTTGATCTGAGGAGACAAACTCCTTGTGTACTCCTCATTAACTCACCAACACAGCGCCATCAGCAAATAAAACCAGGTCCTCTGACTCCTGCCTAATCCCCCCCCTCTTATCATCCTTCCCTCCCCCTCTCCTCTCCAGCTCGAGCATCCGGAGGGCTGACACGTGTGTGCTCCACATAGTTCACTGTATTGCTAATTAACTCGTTCAGGGCCGAGTGGATGCAACATGTACCAATCAACTTGGCGTCCGGACATTTTGCGTTAAGTGTTACATGTTGTATGTAGTACCTGTATGTTTTCTATATCCGCTTGCAAGTTGAATTATCATATATGTTCCTCACTTCAATGATTGTGGCCACAATATTATGATTTTGGACTTACATTGCAATAAAATATTTATATTCTCTATTAACCACTTCAATACCGGGCATTTTCGCCCCCTTCCTGCCCAGGCCACATTTGAGCTTTCAGCGCTGTAACATTTGAATGACAATTGCGCGGTCATACAACACTGTACCCAAATTCAATTTTTATAATTTTTTCCCCACAAATGTGTAAACGTCATTGGCAGGGAAGGAGTTAACACTAGGGGCAATCAAGGGGTTAAGTGTGGCTTGAGTCTAACTGCGGGGGGATGGGACTGACTAGGGGAGGAGATCGGTCGGTGTTCCTATATACTAGGAAAACACGATCTGTCTCCTCTCCCCTGACAGGATGTGGATCTGTGTGTGTTCCTGCTCTGTCACGAGCGATCGTGGGTGCCCACCCAGGATGGGAGATCCCATCTGCGGACATCATATGTCTATAGCTGGATAGTGAAGTGGTTAATCAGTAATCTACACCATTTGTCACTTCGGTAGCCCTCCTTTCTCTCTCCCCACCCGGGGAAATCTTTTCTCTACATGCTTTGGGACTGAGTGAAAGACCTTAACTAACTGGTTTGAGGTATGTGATCATAATGTTTTGATATAAGCCTCATTTATCAATATTTTTGTTACTTAATAAGAGATGATCCCAAGAGCGGCCCATCCATTAAGGGCACACAGGCACCACCCCCCTATCCATGTGTCCGGCCCCTATGCAGGATGCTGGATGCATGAATTCCAACAGGGGTGATTTTTCTAAGCACATAATTAGAGCCAGATGCTCTAATAGTCTTCAAAATAGGGTGGGCTTGGGACGCAGAGAATGTGAACCGAGCCCACTCAGGTATGTTGCAATAGAAAATGAATATTCACTATTTGTAACCCTGAACCTCCTCCCGCCAAATAAGAGCAGCTCCCCGCGATCAAGTGCCTGGCTGGCTCCCCTCCTCTCCTCCTTTCATCTCGTCTGACTTCAGGGGGGCAATCTTGGCCCTTGGCACTGCAGCCCTCAGCCGGGCAGAGGAGAAAGCCGGAAGGTCACGTGATTGCTGATTGGCGCTAGTAACTAAGATATAAACTGCATTTTTTTTATTTTTTATAAAACACAGAGACAGCTCCTGTCATTATGAAACTAGCAAGACTATATAAGCTTATGTGAGTGTGCCAACAGCCACTTTAAGGCATAGAATGCATTAAGATAAAAAAAAGTCTGACTTTACAACCGCTTTAAGAAAAGTGTGCTTGTATGACATATGTCAGACAGCCAATTGCTAAATTAAGAATCTTTGGTGAATGCAGAGCAAATATGTTTTAAAAATGACTTGCATTGGGCTACAAAATAGTACCTCGTATGATAAGCACCATTCCACATTAAGAACCTCAGCAAACATGTATGTTAATCGTCTCAGCAAATGTGTTTATGGAGATTCTTATTTCTCCAGGTCATAGGATAAATCTAAAGGACTAGTTAATGTAGATTTACTTACCCAGTCCTCAGAGATGCTGGATCGGTCCCCACAGCATCTTCTCCCCTAAGCTTCATTGATCTAAGGTCCTGGTGTTATTAAGAGCAATGCAGGGTCCATAGCCCTCTATCGGATGTGATGACACTAATAGACTGTCCATTGCCACCGCATGGGGGGGCATCATCTGTCAGGAGAGCAGAGGATCAGATAAGTTAAACTGCCTTTTTTCTCTCCCCTAGTCTGGGTGCTGCCCCACTGCAATAGATAACTTTAACATTTCCCAGAGTTGGGCTTGAAGCAGTTGTTTTTTGAGTACTTTGTAACATCTTGTTGGCCCTAGGACCTTTACAACCCAAATCTGTTAGGAGTGAGTCCATGATGTTGACACATTTTTCAACCCACTTCTTCATATTCCTGCACCAGTTTCAGGTTATACAAAATGATTGGCAACAGGTCTGTGAAGGTTTTAATTTTTTTTAGGTTGTAGTATAGATGGTGGGAATTAGAATTCGATGATACAGAATGAGTCCTGGTAAATTTAAACTAACTCCTAACAGCTATGCACTGTAATGTTGCTGTATTAAAAATTCACCACTAGATGGCAGAAAGATGCCTTCTTTTGGAGATAATGCACTCTTTATTTAACCTTTTGTTTTTTTTCTTCATGTGTGTAATTCACCAGGCTTTAAATGAATCTATTCTCATGAATAATGCAGGTGCAGTTAATCATTTCAAGATGTATATAAATCCAGATACAGTAAAGCAGCATTCTATTTCCCAAAACATAATATATTTTATACATGGTCTGCATGGTCTGTCTATTAAAAGCAATTTGGTCTTTGTTTGGAGGGCAGAATAACATGAAGAAATATGAATTTGGTGTGTTTAAACAATAAAGGGATTGCCGGACTTTCAGCATAAAGCCAGCCAGTGTGCAATTTCCTTTTTCCTGTTCTTAAAATGATCAAATGAGAATGCACTCAGGTAAAACACACTCCACCAGACATTGCGGAGGTAAAAAAAAAAAAAAAAATGTAGACATAGCGTCTACCAAGAAACATTTATGGATTGCTTTCACTTTCTTTTAAACTTTCCATTTGTAGCATAATTATGTGCCAGTAACATGTCTGTTCCCTTTTGTCTGAGGGACGTCCATTCATTATGTGCTCAACCAAAGAGTGGAGCTGCATGATTTGTTTATCATGGAAATATAGTACTCCCTATTGAAAAATGAGGATATTAGAGGATAGTGATGAATACTACAACCATAAGGCCTCAAGGCACATACTTTTACTTAGGTTCTAAAACTGCCTTGTGACTTCTAGCATTCATCAGTTTAAATTTACTGTACATTAGTCTACAGTATGTTCCTTATGAATGGAATCAAAAGTTACAGTCTTTTAAAATTCTTACTATTAATGTATACATTTTCAGTGACAGTTAGTGCAGTAAAACATTAAAAATATAAGAATAAGATTACCCTATTAAAAGATTAAAAAATACCCACTTACAGTCTGGAGCTGTTTCCTGCAGTACGCCTTATCTACCACAAGATGTCCTCAGCTTTATGGATCGAATGACAGCCAGCATCATTCAACCTACTTCCTATAAGCCCCTGTACACACGGTCGGAGATTTCGTCAACCAAATCCATCGGATTTTCTCCGTCGGATTTTCTCCGTCGGATCTTGTCCGAAACTGTTGCATACACACGGTCGGACTAAGTTGTCGAAAAATCCGATCTTTCAGAACGTGATGACTACATTCAGGCTAGTAGCCAATAGCTTTGATGTAGGAATTTGATCTGAGCATGCGTGGCACTTGGTCTGATCAAAATTCGCTACACATGATCTGAGTATGTCCGACCGGCCCAGTTGGTCGGGAAATATTTCCAACATGTTGGAAAATTGGGTCCGACGGATATTCGAATGGAATCAGTACGATGCATACCAAACACAGTCGGATTATCCGACGACATGGTCCGATAGGACACATTCCAACGGATTCTCCGACCGTGTGTACAAGGGCTAAGAGCAGGTTGGTAAGCCAGTGTATTACAGAGCAGAAAATGATGCAAAGTTGTGTAGAATGGTATTGGGAGCTCCTGGAAGCCCCTCTTGATGAGGTCAATAACCACTTCCTTTTACTAAGGATATAAAGATAGAAGGATAGGGCCTGCTGGCACAAGAAGTCTAGCTAAGGATGCCTAGACAACAGTATAAGCAGATATAAGGCAGAAACAGCGTTTGGTTGCTTTACACCATAAATCTTTTGAATTATAAACCACTAAAACCAAAGGTCATATGAGTCTGTGAAGTTTGGTCCAAAATCCTATGTTGTTTCTGTTGTCCCGATACAAAAGAGTGAATAGGAGTTGTAATCCTAGTACAGGAAGTGTGTTACTAGAAGAATTACCAGGTGAAAATAAAGGAAAATTAATCTTGAAAAAGAACACTAATGCTGCTACCACATCTAAGTACTGGTAAGCTGCAATGTATTACACTTTTGTTTTGAGGTTTAGATACTCATTAACGTAATCTGATATTTGGGTCAATTATACTTACCAACAATAAGTACTGTATTTTATTGTGGGCCATGTGTGCTTTCTTACAGGGTCATAGGCTTTGCATAACTGCCTCCTCCTATTTCCATTAAATGGTTGAAACATTCGAAATATATAGTCAGTTATTTTAGGAACTCAAATTACAACATTGTTTTTTGCTTTTACTCAGTCTGCAACTTCATGGCTCTTTGCCACACTAATTTAAAGTATGGTATACAGTTATTTCTGTTTGCCGTAGTATAACTTTAGCCACCTCAATAACGAAAAATTTTACACCTTCTTGCCCAGGCCAAGTTTCAGATTTCAGCACTGTCACATTTCAGATGACAATTACTCAGTCATGCAATAATGTACCCAGATAAAATGTATAAGATTTTCTTGAGACAGATAGAGCTTTCTTTTGGTGGTATCCATTTACCACTGGGTTTTTGTTTTGTGCTATGTAAACAAAAAAACACAGTACATTTTGTAAAAAAAAAACATTTTTTTCTTAGTTTCTGTTATAAAATATTGCAAATGATCTTTTTTCATGAATCTAGGCCAAAATGCATTGTGCTACATTTCTTTGGCAAAAATAAACCACGTCAGTGTATATTATTTAGTCCGTGTGAAAGTTACAGAGTCTACAAACTAAGGTATATACAGTATCTCACATTTTTATAGTTTTTATTATATCTTTTCATGTGACAACACTGAAAAAAATTACACTTTGCTGCAATGTAAAGTAGTGATTGTACAGCTTGTATAACAGTGTAAATTTGCTGTCCCCTCAAAATAACTCAACACACAGCCTTTAATGTCTAAACCACTGGCAACAAAAGTGAGTACACCTCTAAGTGAAAATGTCCAAATTGGGCTCAATGTGTCAATATTTTGTGTGGCCACCTTTATTTTCCAGCACTGCCTTAACTTTCTTGGGCATGGAGTTCACCAGATCTTCACAGGTTGCCACTGGAGTCCTCTTCCACTCCTCCATGATGACATCACAGAGCTGATGGATGTTAGAGACCTTGCGCTCCTCCACCTTCCGTTTGAGGATGCCCCACAGATGCTCAATAGGGTTTAGGTCTGGAGACATGCTTGGCCAGTCAATCACCTTTACCCTTAGCTTCTTTAGCAACGCAATGGTCGTCTTGGAGGTGTGTTAGTGGTCGTTATCTTGTTGGAATACTGCCCTGTAGCCCAGTCTCTGAAGGGAGGGGATCATACTCTGCTTCAGTATGTTACAGTACATGTTGCCATTCACGGTTCCCTCAATGAGTGCCAGCAGCACTCATGCAGCCCCAGACCATGACACTCCCACCACCATGCTTGACTGTAAGCAAGACATGCTTGTCTTTGTACTCCTCACCTGGTTGCTGCCACACATGCTTGACATCTGAACCACATAAGTTTATCTTGGTCTCATCAGACCACAGGACATGGTTCCAGTAATCCTTAGTGTCCTTAGTCTGCTTGTCTTCAGCAAACTGCAGCCTTTCTTGTGCATTATCTTTAGAAGAGGCTTCCTTCTGGGATGACAGCCATGCAGACCAATGTTATGCAGTTTGTGGAGTATGGTCTGAGCACTGACAGGCTGACCCCCCACCCCTTCAACCTCTGCAGCAATGCGGGCAGCAGTCATATGTCTATTTCCCAAAACCAACCTCTGTATATGATGCTGAGCATGTGAACTCAACTTCTTTGGTCAGCCATGGTGAGGCCAGTTCTGAGTGAAGCCTGTCCTGTTAAACCGCTATGTGGTCTTAGCCACTGTGCTGAAGCTCAGTTTCAGGGTCTTGGAAATCTTCTTATAGCCTAGGCCACAGTAGAGCAACAATTATTTTTTTCAGATCCTCAGAGTTCTTTGAACTTCCAGTGGCCAATATAAGAGAGTGAGAGCGATAGCACCAAATTTAATATACCTGCATGTCAGGACTGGCTTAGCCCTCCCTTCTCTGGGCTGGCTGCTCAGCTGCCGGCTAATTTCCAGCTCTCATCTCTCTCCACAGTTACCAGCTGTTCCTTATCATGCTCGTCTGATCTGCCTACTTAAAGCTGTCCAGCTCACTTCATCTCTGCCTTCGCCTTGGTCACATCACAAGAAACCATCTCCTGCGGTTCTGCTTAAAGACTGGATTGCTGACATCCCTTCTGGCTCCTTATCCTGCTTGCTGTTGCTCCACTTGGATCCCTGACTTTTGGTCTGGCTGATTACCCGATCTGGTTATTGAACTCTGGACTGGCTGACTACTCGATCCAGTTACTGGACTCTGGCTATGCTTTGAATACACTTACTATATTTACCTTTTTATTTTTAATAATTAAACAAGTGTGATTTAATTGTTCTTCTGTCTCGGTCTGATTGTTTTTGACACTGCTCCCCATTTACACCTTTTAACACTAACAAGCCACATGACACCGGGGAGGGGAAATGGGTAACTATGCCCTTTTTGGACATTTTCACTTAGGGGTGTACTCACTTTTGCTGTCAGTGGTTTAGACATTAGTGGCTGTGTGTTGAGTTAATTTGAGTGGACAACAAATAATTTACATTGTTATTCAAGCTGTAAACTCACTACTTTACATTGTAGCAAAGTGTAATTTCTTCAATGTTGTCACATGAAAATATATAATAAAATATCTACAAGAATGTGAGGGGTGTACCCACTTTTGTGAGATATTGTGTGTGTGTGTGTGTGTGTGTGTGTGTGTGTGTGTGTGTATGTGTATGTGTATATATATATATTGTGGCAGCACGCAGGTAAAATCACCTGGTTGTATTCAGGATGGGAAATATGTGTGTCCTAGATTCAAGCTGTATGCAGACTTTTACAATTAGAGGGGAAGAGTTAATGAGCCCAGCTGCAGTAAGTGGGCTCATTAAGACCTCTACAAAAAACCCCAGCATGCATAGGGAGATGCTCAATCCTGGAACCAGTTTTGTGTGTATAGACTGGGGAGTCTGAGATCTGTTCTGTGCGGTGAGTTAACGCCTGTGTGGCAAACCCCTACAATAGAGACAGGGACTGGGGCAGCACAAGGCTGCACCCAGTTGTTAGACAGGGAGTCTACGTGTGTAGTTAGAGGTCAAGCTGACCAGGATTTATTTTCCTGTTTTATTTTGTTTGGCTGTTTATCACTGCATGTAGCAGAAATAAACCGGATCTTTTGTTTTTTGAACCTACACCGATGTCTGCTGTGCCTGACTTTGTGTTGTGAACCCATCCAGGGGGTCACACACACCCGCTACCGAGCTATATTGGCACGGCTGGGTGTCACCCTGGCAGTCCGGGCTCAGCGTGTGCATAACTGGACTTTTCAGGTTGGAAAACCTCCCAGGTCTCAAATGTATGATCTCATTCACCTGAGCAGGAAGTGGCTGCAGCCAGAGATTTTGACCGCACCAAAAATTGTGGAACGTGTGGTTATGGATCATTTCCTGAGAGCTCTTCCTACTGCCATCCAAAAATGGGTAAGCCATGGAGACCCAGAAAATGCAGATAAACTTGTGGATCTGGTTGAGAGGTACTTGGCTACAGAGAACTTGACCACCTCTTCCAGGGACTCACGGACTTTCCCCCCTAAGACCAGATCATCCCCAGTGGCGGGTAAGATGACTCCAAGGGGTGAGGGTGGAGAGAGTGAGAGGGTGGGAGTTCTACCTAAGGTCTGGCGGGAGCAGCCCAGGAAGCCCATGCTGCAAGAGGCAGCGAAAAAAATTATTTGCTACCGCTGCCGGCAAGAGGGACATATTGCAGCCAATTGCCCAGTTGTGGATGAGCCTATGCAATGTGACTTTATAAGGGAGAGAGGTCAGTCGCTGTTTGCGACAGTTGCATGCACTGCCATTCGGGGACCTGAGAGACATTTATGTAAAATGTGTATTAATGGTAGACATGTTGATGTGTTGCTAGATTCAGGTAGCCTGGTAACATTGATAAAAGCTGAATTAGTTACTACAGAGGTCTCTGGGAAGAACAGGGTGGCTGTTATTTGTGTGCATGGGGACACCCGAGAGTATCCTGTAACTTCAGTGTTTTTTGAGACCCCCAAAGGTAACCTCTCTCATCAGGTGGGGTTAGTGTCTCACTTACCACATGATGCTATTGTGGGAAGGGATTTTCCAAAATTCTGGGAACTCTGGGATTGTCCTGAGCCCCCCACTGGTGCCCCTATAGACCAGGAAGATGACCAGAATTCCTCTGGGAGTGGTGAGGACTCTCCTGAATTTCCCTTGTCGGTATTGGCGGGGGAAACTCGAGAAACTGGGGAGGAGCCAACATCCTCAGTTGAAAACATGCCGTCTGTGGAGTTTTCGGATCTTGAGGTTCACAGGGAAAATTTTGCCACAGAACAGTTAAAAGACCCCACCCTAATAAAGGCACGGGAAAATGTGGTGAAAATAGATGGCGAGTTAGTGAACCCAGATAAGGCTTGCACTTACCCGTACTTCACTGTGGAAAGGGACCTGCTGTATCGAGTGGCTCAAAGGGCAGAAGAAACCATTGAGCAACTTGTGGTGCCCAAACCTTACAGGGAGTTGGTGTTAGAATTGGCTCATGGACACATTCTGGGAGGTCATCTGGGGACAGAGAAAACCAGAGAGAGGGTATTGCAGAGATTCTATTGGCCTGGGGTCATGAAGGAAATAGAAAAGTATTGTTCCTCCTGCCCTGTGTGTCAGAAGTCGGCACCTATGCCACATTTCCGTAACCCACTGGTACCTCTTCCTATCATTGAGGTCCCCTTTGAGAGGATCGCAATGGATTTGGTAGGTCCGATAATGAAGTCTGCTAGGGGGCATCAGTACATTTTGGTTATATTGGACTATGCCACCCGTTATCCGGAAGCAATTCCTCTCCGAAATACCTCGGCCAAAACCATAGCCAAAGAGCTATCCCTTGTTTTTAGCCGCGTGGGTATTTGTAAGGAACTGCTTACGGACCAAGGTACACCCTTTATGTCCCGGGTTATGAAAGAATTATGCAAGTTGTACAAAGTGAAGCAATTGCGTACATCTGTGTATAACCCCCAAACAGATGGGTTGGTTGAAAGATTCAACAAAACCCTAAAACAAATGTTAAAGAAGGTGGTGGATAGAGATGGAAAGAATTGGGATTGTCTAATACCCTATCTGATGTTTGCCATTAGGGAGGTACCCCAATCCTCTACGGGTTTCTCACCCTTCGAGTTGCTCTATGGGAGACACCCAAGAGGGCTGCTGGATATCGCCAAGGAAACTTGGGAAAATGAGAGTTCTCCTCACAGGAGTGTGATTGAGCACGTCGCCCTGATGCAAGATAGAATTGCACAGGTAATGCCAATTGTAAAGGAACATTTGACCCAAGCGCAGTTAGCACAGCAGAGAGTGTACAACCGTGGGGCCAAGACCCGTACTTTTTCCCCGGGGGATAGGGTCTTGGTGCTAGTCCCTACGGTTGAAAGCAAATTTCTGGCCAAATGGCAAGGTTCATATGAAGTAATTGAAAAAATTAGTGAGGTGAACTACAGGGTTAGACAGCCAGGAAGGCGAAAGCCGGAGCAGATCTATCACGTCAATCTGCTGAAAGCCTGGAGGGATAGGGAATCCCTAGTCGCAGAGACTTTGTCACAAGTACAGCCTGATTGCTTAGTTCCTGAGGTTGGAATAGCAGACACCTTATCGAAACCCCAACAACAGGAGGTTAAAGAGTTTGTACTTCGTAACAAAGAGATTTTCTCTGAGCTTCCGGGACAAACATCTGGCGTAGAGCATGACATTATCACCCCGCCAGGAGAAAGGGTAAAACTAAAACCTTATAGAATACCAGAGGCCAGACGGGAGGCAATACGTGGGGAGGTTCAAAGGATGCTGGAATTGGGTGTGATAGAGGAGTCCCAGAGTGACTGGTCCAGTCCTATTGTACTAGTGCCCAAACCTGATGGGAGCTGGCGGTTTTGTAACGATTTTAGACAATTAAATAAAGTTACAAAATTTGACACCTACCCCATGCCACGTATAGATGAGTTGATTGACCGGCTGGGAACAGCCCGATATATGACAACTCTTGATCTCACCAAAGGGTATTGGCAAATTCCCCTGGCCGAGTCGGCCAAGGAGAAAACTGCGTTTGTAACCCCAGATGGGGCATTCCAATATAAGAGAATGCCGTTTGGGTTACAGAATGCACCGGCAACATTCCAGCGGAAAATGGATAAGATTCTGAGGCCCCATCAGAAATATGCTGCAGCTTACCTGGATGATATGATTATCCATAGCACAGACTGGGTCTCACATTTGCCAAAAGTACAAGCAGTCCTAGACTCTATCCGGGAAGCTGGGTTTACGGCCAATCCAAAGAAGTGTACCATTGGACAGGAGGAGGCCAAATATCTTGGGTACACTATTGGGAGGGGGGTGATAAAACCCCAAGTCAATAAAGTCGAGGCCATACAGAGTTGGCCACGTCCCAACAGCAAGAAACAGGTATGAGCCTTTCTGGGAATCGCTGGCTATTATCGACGATTCATTCCCCATTTTGCTTCTCCGGCTGTGCCCCTCACCAACCTGACAAAAGGGAAAGAGTCGGTTATGGTTAAATGGTCCCCAGAGGCTGAGGAAGCATTTCAGTCCTTAAAAACAGCCTTATGTAGCCAGCCAGTGTTGTACTCACCAGACTTCTCTAAGGACTTTGTTGTACAAACTGATGCGTCAGACGTTGGGTTAGGAGCAGTGTTATCCCAGGTCTGGAACGGGGAAGAGCACCCAGTCATTTACCTCAGCAGGAAGTTGAAGTCCCATGAGGTAAATTACGCCACGATTGAGAAGGAATGTTTAGCAGTGAAGTGGGCTCTAGATTCCCTTCGGTACTATCTGCTAGGTAGGCACTTTGACCTGGTGACTGATCACGCTCCTTTAAAGTGGATGGCTCAAAACAAGGAGACCAATAGAAGGGTAAATAGGTGTTTCCTGGCCCTACAGGAATTTAACTTTACAGTTAAGCATCGCCCTGGTGTTAAAATGGGGAATGTGGATGCTTTGTCTCGGATACATGCGTGTCTGGCTACTTGTGTTACAACCCCAAGGTTGAAACAAGAGGGGGGGGTATGTGGCAGCACGCAGGTAAAATCACCTGGTTGTATTCAGGATGGGAAATATGTGTGTCCTAGATTCAGGCTGTATGCAGACTTTTACAATTAGAGGGGAAGAGTTAATGAGCCCAGCTGTAGTAAGTGGGCTCATTAAGACCTCTACAAAAAACCCCAGCATGCATAGGGAGATGCTCCATCCTGGAACCAGTTTTGTGTGTATAGACTGGGGAGTCTGAGATCTGTTCTGTGCGGTGAGTTAACGCCTGTGTGGCAAACCCCTACAATAGAGACAGGGACTGGGGCAGCACAAGGCTGCACCCAGTTGTTAGACAGGGAGTCTACGTGTGTAGTTAGAGGTCAAGCTGACCAGGATTTATTTTCCTGTTTTATTTTGTTTGGCTGTTTATGTATCACTGCATGTAGCAGAAATAAACCGGATCTTTTGTTTTTTGAACCTACACCGCTGTCTGCTGTGCCTGACTTTGTGTTGTGAACCCATCCAGGGGGTCACACACACCCGCTACCGAGCTAACCCCTCACAATATATATATATAATATTTGAAAATTTATCAATCCTGATGTACTGACTGCCTATCTCATCTGTTGAGGCCCTAAAATGGCAGGACAGTACAAAAGACCCATTTTGGGAAAGTAGATAGTCCAAGGTATTTTAGTAAGAGGCATGCTGAGTTTTATAGTATGTTTATAGTTATACTATGTATCTAATTTCCTGACTACCTATCACATTTTGGAAGTCCTGGAGCACCACACAACCTACATAAAATGACCCAATTTGGAAAGCAAACACTTTAAGGTATTTTCTGAAAGGCGTAGTGAGTCTTTTGAAATTGTCATTTTTTGCGACAAGTTTTTGGAAAATGCAGGAAAGAAAATTATTATTATCATTATTTTTTTTTTTACAAAGAAGTGTCCTTTAATAAGATATTTCATACAGAAATCATGAGCATACCTAGAATTACAGCCCAAAACCTATTCTTCTACTTCACCTGAGTATGGTGATATCACATGTGAGACTTTTTCAGAGCTTAGGCATTCAGAGGGGCCAAAATTCAGGGGGCACATTAAGGTGTTCTCTGGGCATAAATTATTCATTATACCTATCACATTTCTGGAGTCCCTGGAGCACCAGGACAGTAGAAACACCCACAAAATAACCACATTTTGGATAATAAACAAGTAAGTGGTGAGCAGGGACATTGTAACAGGTGTGGTGGTGGTTAGGGACAATTTAATTGGTTAGGGATAATATGATTGGTGTGACAGTAATCAGGGGCTCAGTAACTGGTGTGGATGTGATCATGGACTTAGTAACCTGTGTGGTAGTGATCGGGAGCATAGTAATTGGTATGGTGGTGATCAGGGACACAGTATCTGGTGTGGGGGTGATCAGTAATACAGTAAATGGTGTGTCAGTGATTAGGGACACTGACTAGTGCGATTGTGATTAGGGATACTGACTGACTGCACTGGTCTGGCGACATTTTACTGGTGTGGCGGTGATCAGAGATAATGCCTGGCAGCTCTAATATACAGATTTTTACTATTTGTTTTAACATACCGAGCAGTGCAGTATTAACACAGTCACTGTACTATTTTTTATTTTTTTTGTACTCTGACTGCTTATTACAGTGATGATTACTGTAATAAAGACATGTACACACTGAAATATTTTGTTTCGGAATTTCGTTTTCGTCCGAAAATTTTTTTTTTCCAAATGTTCCGTCTACAAGCTATAGTAGAATTCTAATGTTGTATGACACTAGTAATAATTATATTTATTAATTATTATTACTAGTCAACCAACATTAGAATTCTTCTATAGCCTATGGGCGGAGCATTTGACCATAAATGTCCGCTCGCTGCAACTGCTTCGTGGAATCTTCATGTTACATCTTTTCTCTCTATGTAGAATAATCTTGGACTAATAGAGCTAAGGTTAGGCACCACAGATTCGATGGACACAGATCGCTGTTGTCAGCGTCATGTTGAATCTCCTATCTGTATCAAACTGTTGTCGCAACGAAAATGAAAATTAAGCATTTGTTTATGTGGGATCTTTCGGTTTTCGGATTCCTGCACATTCGTTATCGTTTGTTAAAACGATAACAAAAACACCCGAAATTCGGACAAAAACGCATTTGGACTAAAACTAATGCACATGTTTAGTCAACACTGTTCAAATGTTTCATTCATGAAACCTGGCTTACTACTTTGATGCTGTGATTAGTCACAGAAATCACATGGTACAGGGCCTGTGTCATTTTGACAGAGGTTATTATGCTGATGCTGATATTTGAAAAATTATTTACAGTATATAAGTACAGTACATCAGTGGTCTATATTGACCAATCAGAAATCACCTGTTACTGAGCAAACTAGAGTAACCTGAATGTGGTTGGCTAATTTTGTTCCACTTTACAGTGCTATTGCTCTTGTGCAAAGCTGTTTTATTGAAAAATTATTATTATTATCATAATTAAAATAATAGTTATTATTTATTATCATACTGGCATTGCTCCCGATTGTCCCAAACGATGCTGTTGTATTAAGTAGACATTAATTACCTGAAACTTTTGTGTAATAAGATTATTCATTCTTTCTTGCTTTCACCAAGAAAATAAAAGTCCCATTTTTTAAACGTGTTTGTATTTATTTTTATTTTACTTTAATATTGACCATACTCTCAGCTAATTAATGCAGTGTCAGTTTGCGCAGGCTGATCTCTTGCAGGGCCTGTTATAAACGTATACTAGTGTTTATGTGTTTGATGGAATTTGGTCATACTGTTGGCACAGGAGTATGCACAGTTTGACATCTTTATTACAGATCCTGGAACACATAGTAGCTACAGATCATATAAACTTCTTTGTTACATAATGGGAAAAAAGGAAAAATACGTTTAACTGGCACAGTTGTCTTTTTCCTACACATTTAACTTTGTGGACATTCGTTTCTTTTAGCGGAAGGGGGCTGGGGTGAAAGGTCAATTTAATTTCCAAATAGGGAACCGTTTTTATAGTGTGAAAATACATCTAAAATGTATGCCTTTAGAATAAAAAAAACGAAAAGGTCTATTTCATTTTCACACATTTTAAGCTTTCAAGACATTTAAAAACATAGCAGTAATTATAGTTCCGTTTTGTCACCTAGCTAATAAGGCAAATGTAGAAGCTAAGGCCAGCAGAACATGTCATCAACATTCTCCAGTTTATGTGACATAAAACAGCACAGTTTCACCATTATTAACATGGTGTAACATAATTAACCATTCCATACTAAATTCTCCTAAACTTCTTGCTTTTATACAATTTACAATACTTTTTGATACTTTGCATTTTGAAACTGCTGTTAATGTTAAAATGAAACTCCAGGAAAAAAAAAAAAAACTACGCCATTTACAAATAAATTGCCTCTAATGATTGGTGTCTGATGTGTGGGTGGCTGCTGTGTTAGTTAAAACTCTTGGCTTAAATTGGAAGGCAAGTCAAAACCGAACTAATTTTAAATCTACTCCCACCCCCATTCTAATGCCGCGTACACACGAGCGGACTGTATGGCGTACTTAGTCCGCCGAAACACATTTCAGCGGACAGTCCACTCGTGTGTGGGCTTCAGCGGACTTTTTCAGCGTGCAGTCCGGCGTACTAAGAATTTCGGATTTTTCGAAATTCTGTCCGTCGTACTCGCATTTCCGCGGACAATCCGGCCGTGTGTATGCCAGTCCGACGTACTTTTGAAATGAGCGGACTTTTCCCGCCCGGAGCCCCCCCCCCCCCTCCTGAGCTGTACCAGGCCGTGTGCCCTCAACATGGGGGGGTGCCTTGGGGAAGGGTGGGCCGCGCGGCCCCCCCACCCCAAAGCACCTTGTCCCCATGTTGATGAGGACAAGGGCCTCTTCCCGACAACCCTGGCCGTTGGTTGTCGGGGTCTGCGGGCGGGGGGCTTATCAGAATCCGGGAGCCCCCTTTAATAAGGGGGCCCCCGGATACCGGCCCCCCACCCTATGTGAATGAGTATGGGGTACAATGTACCCCTACCCATTCACCTGTAAAATAAAAGTACAAAAAAAAACACAACACACAAGATAAACGAGATAAACAAAACACACGGCAGAAGAACCGAAGAGGGGGGCAAGACCCCCGAAGTCGGGAGAAGAGGCTGGCGGCGAGGAAGAAAGCCGGACTCCTCCGCTAGCAAAAGAGCTATAAGAAGGCGCGGTGGCCCGGCAGAAGAACCGAAGAGGGGGGCAAGACCCCCGAAGTCGGGAGAAGAGGCTGGCGGCGAGGAAGAAAGCCGGACTCCTCCGCTAGCAAAAGAGCTACAAGAAGATGGCAGAGGAGTCCGGCGAGAAGACCCCCGAAGACGGAAGACCCCCGGAGCTGTGCAATAAAGTATTTTATCTCGTGTGTTGTGTTTTTTTTTGTACTTTTATTTTACAGGTGAATGGGTAGGGGCACATTGTACCCCATACTCATTCACATAGGGTGGGGGGCCGGTATCCGGGGGCCCTCTTATTAAAGGGGGCTCCCGGATTCCGATAAGCCCCCGCCCGCAGACCCCGACAACCAACGGCCAGGGTTGTCGGGAAGAGGCCCTTGTCCTCATCAACATGGGGACAAGGTGCTTTGGGGTGGGGGGGCCGCGCAGCCCCCCCCCCTTCCCCAAGGCACCCCCTATGTTGAGGGCACGCGGCCTGGTACGGCTCAGGAGGGGGGGCGTTTGCTCGCCCCCTTTCCTGGCCGGCCGGGTAGCGTGCTCGCTCAAGGGTCTGTTGTGGACTTGGGGGGACCCCCACGCCGATTTTTTTTCGGCGTTGGGGTTCCCCTTTAAGTCCATACCAGGCGGCGGGGCCAGCGACATCTCCTTTGCGGGCCCCGCCTACCTGGAGACGCGCTCGAAATGAGCGGACTTTCCTCTGCGTGTGTGGGCGAGTCCGTTCATTTCAAAAGTAGGGCGGATAGTACGGCGGACTTAGTACGCCGTATTAGTCCGCTCAAAAAGTGCCGTGTGTGGGCAAGTAGCGCGTTCGGAAATTCCGACGGACAGTCTGGCGTACTTTTCCGCCAGACTAAGTACGTCATACAGTTTGACCGTGTGTACGCGGCATAAGTCTAAATTGTCCCTAGTTTGGGAATGTATGAATGTGAATTAGGGACCGTAGATTGTAAGCTCCTTGAGAGCCGGGACTGATGTGAATGTACAATATACACTATATTGTCAAAAGTATTGTGACACTTGCCTTTATAAGCAAATTAACTTTAACCACTTCCCACCCAAGGTACATCATATGACATCCTTGACTTTGAGCGGGTATATCTGAATGATGCCTGAAGCTACAGGCATCATTCAGATATCATCTTTTAGTATCGGTGATTCTCTACACCATAAGAACAATCATAGTGTCTGTATCTGCTTGATTGTTCTTACAGGTGGTGAGAGCGGACACCCCCCCTCCTCCGGTGCGTCTACCGACTCACCACTTCCATTGGTGAGTCAGAGAGTGGATCCGCCGGCCCTGGATGGTGACCATAGAGATTTCCGGTTGACCAGATGGTTGCCGGAGTCTCTATGATCGTTTGGAGGCCAGGCATGATGTTATGATGTCACGCCTCTGCATTCAAACTAATGGCGCCACCTTGGCTGGGAAGCCGTGATCATTTATTTATTTTTTATTTCAGGCTTCCCAGCCTAGAGGTGAGATGTGGGGTCTTATTGACCCCATATCTCACTGTAAAGAGGGCCGATCATGCCATTTTCCTATTACAAGGGATGTTTACATTCCTTGTAATCGGAATAAAAGTGATTCATTTTTTTTTTAAAGTGTAAAACTGAAAAAGGAAAAGTAAAATTAACAATATTTTTTTTTAAAGCACCCCTCTCCCCGTGTTCTTGCACGCAGAAGCGAACGCATACCTAAGTCCACTTATGAAAACGGTGTTCAAACCACACATTTGATGTATCACTGCAAACGTTGGAGTGAGAGCAATAATTCTAGACCTAGACCTCCTCTGTAACTCAAAACCTGTAACAAGTAAAATGTATTACTGCATCGCCTATGGGGATTTTTACATACCGAAGTTTGGTGCCATTTCACAAGCGTGTTCAATTTTCAAGCATGACATGTTAGGTATCTATTTATTCGGCGTAACTTCATCTTTCACATTATGCAAAAAAATTGGGCTACCTTTAATGTTTGTTTTTTTAAAAACATGAAACAGTTTTTTATCCAAAAGTGTTCAAAAAATTGCTGTGCAAATACCATGTGAGATAAAAAGCTGCAACAACACCATTGTATTCTCTAGGGTCTTGCTAAAAAAACATATATAATGTTTGGGGGTTCTATGTAATTTTCTAGCAAAAAAAATGATGAATTTTACATGTAGGAGAGAAATGTCTGAATTGGCCTGGATGGGAAGTGGTTAATAGCGTTCCAGTCTTAGTCTGTAGGGTTCAATATTGTGTTGGTCCACCCTTTGCGGCTATAATAACTTCAACTCTTCTGAGAAGGCTGTCCACAAGGTTTACGAGTGTGTCTATGAGCATGTTTGACCACTCTTCCAGAAGCGCATTTGTGAGGTCAGGCACTGATGTGGATGAGAATGCCTGGCTCGCCGTCTCCACTCTTATTCATCCCAAAGGTGTTCTATTGGGTTGGGGTCAGGACTCTGTGAAGGCCAGTCAAGTTCCACCACCCCAAACTCACTAATCCATGTCTTTATGGACCTTATTTGTGCACTGGTCCAAATCGTTGGTGGAGGGGGGATGATGGTGTGTGTTTGTTTTTCAGGGGTTGGGCATATCATCTTAGTTCCATGAAGACATTTTGGACAATTTAATGCTCCAAACTTTGTGGGAACCGTTTTGGGGATGGCCCTAGTGCACAATGTAAGGTCTATAAAGACATGGATGAGCGAGATGAGATACCTGTCTCCTGCAGGTATCCTTACTTGTCAAATATCTCCCCTTTAGCTGTTTGGAGCCCTGCAATACTCCAGATTCTGTGGGAGGGTCTGTTGTCTAAGGCTTGGTGGGCAGAGTCATTATTCCAGTAGACTCCCCACCCACCTCTTCACTCCCCTTTGCTGGGCATCAATATTTCTTACACTGAACTTCTACTGGTCTCATGAATTATGTCCCATGATCACTAACATCCAGTCAAAACCCAGGAAAGTCACCACATGACTTCATAACTTCAGCTTGCCCAATCATGCTGAGATGTGGAACAACCAATCCTGGGAGAGCTGGAGAAGAAAGGAGGAGGGATGTGAAGTACACAGAACGCCTCTCTCACACTCATGCATGAGATAAGGAAATCACCGCAAGTCACAGCAAGGGGGAAGAAACAGACACCAATTTCTCTGTGTCCATTATTATCTTACTGAAAAAGATAAGAGGATTGCTCAGAGCTGGATTAACTCTTCGCGGCAAGACTGGGCACAGATGACATCTTTTGTTGTAACAGATATGAGTCTTAATTAAAAAAAATGTTGGGGGGTTTACATCCACTTTAATTACTTTTTTTACTGACAAAACATGAAAACTTTACAGACGAGCAAATTTTTTACTGACAACCTGAAATATGACAGTAAATTATATTATAAATGACAAAATCAATATGTAAAGGCTAAATTACCCATTATAGAGAAAAAAGATAAGTGCACACATATTTGCAGGTAAAAAAATGTGCATTTGTTATTTTTACCCACAGGAGCTTACAAAGTATTGCACCTGTGCAAACAATATGCATGGCCACTAGCAGGGTCTTAAAGGGGAATTGAACAGAATCTGTGCTTGCTGTATATGCTGCACACATACATCACAGTCCTTGTATCCACAATATACAAAAATACTGCCTTCTTCACAGACACAAATAAACCTCAGAACAAAGGAATGTTTTTTTTTTTAATTCAATGTTTCCATTACATATGTTTTTATGCACACAAAAGGGACATTTTTGTCCTACTGAGTCTACATTAAAGAGGAAGTAAACCCTGATGGGTTTTATTTACTTTTTTGCTCGCTGCTGCAGCCTGCAAATGTAAAGCATAATGGGCTAGTATGCATTGCATACTAGCCCATTATGTGCCACTTACCTGAAAAAGAATCCAGTGATGTCCCCTGTGTGGGCAGTTTCCATCTTCTGGCCCCTTCTTTCTTCTGGGCTGCAGACTCTGGCTCCGTGATTCGCCGGAGTTGTGTGACGTCACTCCCGCACATGCGTACGGGAGCTGCGACTAACGACATTTAGTTTTGTTTCTTCCCCGCTCGTGTGCCGTAGGAATTTTCCACAGACTACAAGTGAAATATCTCCTAAATGGCACACGTTTAAGAGATATTTCCAATACCTATAGGTAAGCCTTATTCTAGGCTTACTTATAGTTAGAAGTCCAAAAAGCGGGTTTTCAACCACTTTAAAGAAGAACTTTAATAAAACCAGCAAGTGTTGAGACAATGAATACCTTGGTCAGGTCTATGTACAGTATAATATATAGAATGCAAGGGTCAGGAGTAAGTAACAAACAAAACAGCATATGGAGTGTAGAAGTCAAGATGAGAGCTACATTCACATCAGAGTTCTCCCTTACATTATCCATGTGTGTCGCCACACCTTATGTCAGGGCCCCCTTACATCTTTCAGAGTGCCCCCTTACATCAGTGCCTTTAAAGTTCCATTTTTACATTAATGCCTCCAGAGTGCCCCTGTTATATCTCCAGAGTGCCCCCTTACATCAATGCCTCCAGAGTTCCCCCCTACATCAATGCCTCCAGAGTGCAAATCTAGGGACCATTGGCAAAACTGACAGCTATATTTATCTAATCTGAAGTTGATCCAGTCACCAGGTCCCAGCATCGACTTCAGTGTGAAGGAGTGAAAGCTAACAACAGATGTTTCATAGTAAGCCTGTGGGTGATATCACCTCTCAGGTTCTGCGGCCATTGTCGGCGATCTCTCCTCTACACTGAATGCGGAGCTGGGGAGATCATTCATGTGATCAGAACAGAACAACTTCAGAATAGGCAAGTATAGATATCCTTCCCTTAGGTAGGTAGATAGAATAAGCTTAAGTCCCATACACACTATCAGATTTTCTACTGATTTTTTTTTCCTTAAGATTTACCAAAACCATATAATATGAGGTCAAACCTTAGGAGTTTCAATTCGTATGCAATCAGGAAGGCCCTTGCACTACATGGTTTTGGTAAATCTGAAGACAGAAATCAGAAGAAAATCTGATAGTATTCATGGGGCTTTAGAATGGGAGTGGGAGTAGATTTAAGCACTTCAATTCATCACTGACACTCCCTGATCATTGTTCAGTAGTAGTATTTTTGAAAGTGCTCAGCAATGGCATTAAGAGAGCTGATTACTAGAGTTCTGAGCAGGGAAATGTGAAGAAGACCTTACTAAGTGCTGATACTTCATGATGTATGGGGGATGGGCTGTCTGGAACAACACACCGATCCATCTCCTGCATAGCAGAAAGACAGGATCTGTGTGTCATCCCCTGTCAGAATGGAGATCTGCCTTGTTTACTATGGCAGAGCCCCATTCTGTCACTGCAGGGAATGATCATTGGCGGGCAGTGGACATTGAGCCTGACGGACCCGCTGATTGGTGTGCGCACCCACAAATCGCCACGTACAAGCCCGATGTACACCTTCGGTGATTTGCGCAGCCAAGCCAACCTGCAGCAGTATAACTGCGGTGGCTGGTCTGCAAGTGGTTAATTGAACAGTACAAGATAGAAATTCATAGACAATAAGATGACCTCAAGCAATAAATAAAGAGATGGGAAACAATATAGCAAAACAGAACTGCCAACAGATCTGCAAAAAAAACGCAAGGGTTAAAGAACCCAAAAGTGATGGGAGGGCATGTCCAAGATGGCAGACTGAGAAGATGTGCTTTCTGGAGCTCTTATAATCATTTTTTTTCTCCTAAATGCTTGCTTCTGGGCACACTCAGCTGTACTCTGCATGCCTACTAAAGCCTCTGGTTGTCAGAAAGGGGGTAAGATGCTCCGGTTCCCTCCATGTGCAGCCACTCCACCAGGTCCAGTGTCTCCAGTGGCAGCCTTGCCACCATGCCCTTCCAACATGGCGACTGAATGGAGCCAGAGGAAGCTGCGGTTCCTTCACCACCGGGTATTCATGAGGTCACGGTGGCTATTACCTCTTACCAGACAACGCTGATATGGAAAATTGATGCTGTGCAGCTCAACATCAGCCTCATTAGACAAGACCTGGATAAGATAAGGGCTTGGCTTACTACAGTGGAGAAGAGCATGGGCCACTTGGAGAACAACATGGTGGAGCACTCTACTTCCCTCTGCTGTCTGTAGACCAAGCTGCGGGCCCTGGAGTATCAGGCAGAGGATACTGAGAACCGGAGCAGGAGAAACAACTTCAGGATTGTGGGCCTAGCAGAGGGTGCAGAGAGAAAGAATCCTACTGAATTTGTGAAAGGTTTGCTGTGGTCCCTTCTGCCCCTGGCCCAGTTCTCTCTTCACTATATGGTAGAGCGTGTCCACTGCTTACCTCCTAAGCCTGGCCTACAAGTTTCTCCCTTATCTACCTTGATCCTGCAGACCTTGAATTTCTGTGACTAAGATGAGGTCCTGCAGGATCTCTGGGCGGTGGGCGAACTATGCAAAAAAGGTTGAACATTCCCCGTGGGGTTTTTTAGCAGCAAATGTGAGTTAGAAACAAGTTTTTCATAAAAATAAATTTTATTTGACAAAGGACCCTGGACATGAATTATACAAAACAAAAGTTTAAAACATGAGCTCCTGTGTACATGGTATGAGACCATTTGGATTGGATGGAAGATCAAACAGTTAGCAATGTCATGTGAAAATTGAAAAAGTATACATCGAAAGATGCAACCCACAATAATAGTTATGGTTGTACTGTCTGATGTTGGGAAAAGCCCCAATGCATCTCAACCTTTAGGGTCATGGTCTTCTTCAGGGGGTTCTTACATTTCTATAAGCACATCAGAGGAAACTAACATTTTAGTATTGTTTTGTATTGCTTATACATGCATTAGACTTAAGTATTCACATTATATTTACCCTTTCCACCAAATGGGCTTGTTTATCCGGAGACTTCATTATAAAAATATGAGAGAAACAGAGTATTCCCCCACTGATGATCTTGGATTCTGCTGGGGAGACGTCCCTGCCTGCACCCTCAATGGAGAGGCAACCCCGACCTGTGAGGCTTACAAGTGGTCACAGATTTAAATGTTCCCCCCACACTGAAAGCTGGAAGAAAGAAGGTGGAAACCAGGGCACCTGAAAGTTATCATAATTATAATAATTAGTATATATTAAATTATATCAGTATTCTAAGCTGATTATGAAAGAATTTACCTATATGAAGGAAAAGCAGGGAACAGTTTATTTTAAAGAGGGAAAAAGGGGTTGAATCTCCAAAAAAATGTAAAAAAGAAAAGAAAGGAAATAGATTAAAAAAATAAGGTCTATATTTCTATAAGTCTTGATTTTTTAATTTTAGAAGAGTGGTAAATGTTCTATGCTATTGCAACTCGAGTTGGGCTCCAATCGAAACATTTGGGCCAAAAGTATGTGAAGAGTGAGGAAGATACAAATAAACTATAAGTGATAAAAGTGCAGGGTGATAGAGTGATGGGAAAAGTGTTTGTGTAGTGTGCATGCACCTTATTCCCTCAGAAAAATACTGCATTGAAAACATGTACAAGATTTGGTCCAGTGAAATTAAAAGGATACCAACAAGCCAAAACAACATGCAGAAGGACATATGCTGGAAAAAAAATATTTATCAAATAGCTATGACAGAACCACAAGAAACGCCACAAAGTGCACTAAAATTAGTGAGCTGATGTGAATATTGATGACGAAAAGGAGAATCAAGGTAGGAATGAGGTATGAAAGTGAACAGAAAGATCCCATCACTCTGTAACCCTGCACTTTTATCACTTCTCGTATAGTTTATTTGTCACTTCCTCACTCTTCACATACTTTGGGCCAAAATGTTTTGATTGGAGCCCAAATCGAATTGCAATAGAATAGAACATTTACCACTTCTAAAATTTTAAAATCAAGACATATAGAGACATACACTTTATTTTTTATCTATTTCCTTTCTTTTCTTTTTACATTTTTGGGAAATTTCCCCCCTTTTTTTCTTTCCCTCTTTAAAATAACCCGTTCCCTTCTTTTCCATCGTATAGGAAAATTCTTTCATATTCAGGTTAGAACACTGATATAATTTAATATATACTAATTATTATAATTATGAAAACTTTCAGGTGCCCTGGTTCCCACCTTCTTTCCTCCAGCTTTCAGTGTGGGAGGCACATTTAAATATGTGACCACTTGTAAACCTCACAGGTCGTGGTTGCCTCCCCATTGAGGGTGCAGGCAGGGACGTCTCCCCAGCAGAAACCAAGATCATCAGTAGGGGAATCCTCTGTTTCTCTAATGTTTTTATAAAGAAGTCTGTGGATAAACTAGCCCATTTGGTAAAAAGGTTAAATATAAAGTGACTACTTAAGTCTAATGCATGAATAAGCAAAACAAAACAATACTAAAATGTTAGTTTCCTCTCATGTGCTTATAGAAATGTAAGAACCACCTGAAGAAGACCATGACCCTAAAGGTTGAAATGCATTGGGGCGTTTCCCAACATCGGACAGTGCAACCATAACTATTATTGTGGGTTGCATCCTTCGATGTATACTTTTTAAAATTTTCACATGACATTGCTAACTGTATGATCTTCCATCCAATCCAAATGTACACAGGAGCTCATGTTTAAAACTTTTGTTTTGTATAATTCATGTCCAGAGTCCTTTGTCAAATAAAATGTATTTTTATGAAAAACTTTTTTTTCTGATTCGCATTTGCAGCTAAAACACCCCATGGGGAATCTTCAACCTTTTTTGCAAATATTTGTCTCAGGGTGTACAGCCTTATCAGACTCTCCATAGGTGATATTCTATGTTATAACTATCGTACCATAACTCCAAGCTGCTGATTTTCCCTGACTACATGATTGAAATTCAGAAAATTAGAACAACCTTTTTTCAGTAAAGGATTGCACGCAGCCAAAAGGCATGAAATATAGTATCCTCTTTCCTGTCAAGCTACGTGTGGTTGATGGGGAAGGGTCCAGTTCTTCATGTCTCCCAAGGATGCTGCAGCCTGGCTAGAAACCCTACATTCGCAATGTTGATGATATCTGCAGCGGGTTGCTTTTTCCTATCTATAGGGCCATGGCTGCCTGAAGATCATATTGGCATAATTTTCATCACCGGTAATGACTTTGCCTGTTTTGTTTGATATTTGTTCTTCCCTGATGCCACAGACATTGTTCTGTTCTGATGCCCATTTCTTGTTTTGCCCTACAGTTGCTAACCCAGGGACTAACTATACAAGTTTGTGCCCCTGGGCCTGTCCAGGTATTTATGGTCACTACCTTTGTTTTTTCAGCATCTCTCCCTATTGGGAAAACCAGATATGCAATATATCTCAAGTTTCTGCATGCTTGACACTGTACTATTTTTTGTGACTCTCTCTTTTATCTGGGCCCCATTGGATTCACGCCCTCCATGATAGGTTTTCACCTCCTATGGGGCTAAGTTTTGTGATTAAGTGTTGCCCAGTGCCCTGAGCTATGTGGGGTGGGAGGTGGGGTGGTCAGCCATTGCTGGCGCTATTGTTGTTTTATAGTCTTTTTTTTATGTGCATATTTTAATTGATATTGCTCTTTATAATGTGCCTTACAAATGTGTGGGGTGGATGGGGTCCAGGGGTACTGTCCTGCAGGGAATTGGGAGTTGCGCTGTTCTTCAATTAAAGACACTTGACTCACTGGGGCTCCATACCCTGTTATTTTAACCTGTCAATTTACATTTCCATGAAGGTCCATGGCTAAGTTCCCTATTATGTTTTGGAATGTTCATGGTCTCAATTCAGCCGCGAAGAAGTCCCTAGTATTCACTTACATATGTAAATTCGCCACAATTTTTCATTTTACAAGAAACCCATCTCTTGTGGGTCCTGTATTTTATGTCTCAAAAAGGCTTGAGTGTGTGCACACTATTATGCCATCTATTCTAATTACTCCAGGGATGTGAGTGTTTTTGTCCATAGATCCCTGGAGTTCCACCTCATGGAGGTTAAGACAGATCAAGGGGGCATAATTGTGTTTCTTCATGCCTACATAGCCAATGTTGCTTTTGTGATAGTGGGCCTATATACAGTATATCACCCCGCTGATCTCTCATTACTATTTTCTATTATGCAACAGGCCACTCAGTACGGGGTCCCTAATGAGTTGATTGCTGGTGATTTCAGCTTGGTGCCGAACCAGTGCCTAGATAGACTCCACACTTCTGCGGCTTGGACATCTGGCCTTTTTCAATGGGCAGCTGCTTTTGCTCTTGAGGACGCGTGGCAGCATTTTTATCCCTCTGACAGAGAATTTACCTGCCACTCTGCCACATATCGTACCCTTTCCTGCATAGATCTGGTGTATGCCTCCTCTGTGATACTGCGAGTGCAGGCAGTCGATATCCAGGCAAGAGGCATATCAGATCATGCCCCACTTCTACTGACCCTGTGGTCAGATGGTTCTGGGTGTTCCTGACTTTGGTGGCTGCCTGGGTACTGGCTCACAAACCCTAAGATTCAAGAAGGAATTCCTAAGGCCCTCTGTGGTTTCTGGTTCTCAAATGAGGAGAATGTTGCCCCCTGGTAGTATGGGATACTTTTAAAGTTTGGCTCTGGGGAGAATATATTACCCATATCTCAGCAGTTAAGTGGGACTCTAGGCATACCCTTGATCTGTTGGAGAGTGATCCTCATCTGAGGGAGGCCACTTATGTTAGGAACTCTGATCAAGCTGGTTATACAGTAACGCATGGCAAAGTGCCCTACGTGAGGTTTCCTTGGACCAGGGGGAGATGACTAGGAAGTCCCTTTTCTCTACTGTCCAGAGAGTGTTTGGATATGGGGACAAGAATATCCCCTTACTGACTGGGCTATCTAGGGGCCAATTTCCCATCACTCACATAGGGAGATGCTACAGGAGAGACTGCTGTCATCTATTGATAATATTAATCACAAGTTTCTGCGATTTTATGCTACTCTGTATGCCTCCAGGGTCAAATAAACTGATTCTGAACTCATTACTTACCTAGGCCATACTTACTAAAAGCGCAAAATTAAATAGTGACATTACCCTGGAAGAAGTCCAGATAGCCCTAGGCCATATGCAGTCTGGCAAGGCCCCAGGCCCAGATGGTGTCCCTGTGGAATTTTACTCCCTGTACCAGGAGTGCCCCCAGGCTCATGGCCCTTTTTTCACAATTCACCTCCCTAGATGCATTGCCTGAGTCAATGCCAGAGCCTCTTATTGTGTTAGTGCCCAAACCCGACAAGGATCCTGAAGAATGTGCCTCTTTGAGGCCGATATCCTTACTCAATGCAGAGGCCAAATTTCTGGCTAAAATACTGGCTTTACATCTTGCTATGGGAATGGAGGACCTTATTCATGTGGATCAGACTGGGTTTATGCCGGGGAAGGGCACTGACATCAATATACGTCTCCTATTTTTAAATTTGGCAGGTAATCATGATAACGCTGGTACACGAGTTGTGGCTTCCTTGGATGCAGAGAAAGCTTTTGACTCCATCGACTCCGTCGGAGGTACTGCACAGGTTTGGCTTTGGGCCTTGTTCACTATCTTCAATGGTTGGGTATGCTATATCACGCCCCCTGTGCCAGGGTTCACACAAATGATAGGTTATCAGACTAATTTCTTTTTGAGCGAGGAACTCGTCAGGGGTGCCTGTTATGCCAGAGTCTTTTTGCTCTTGCTCTTGGGCCATTGGCCTCTTTGATATGGGAATTCAAGCTTGTTGAGGGGTGGCAGGTCGGTCCATTGGATGAAAATATTTCACCCTATGCGGACAATACTTTGTTGTACCTACATGATGCCCATTCCTCCTTGTGGGCTGCCCTTGCCATTTTTGACAAGTTTGGTAGATACTCGGCTATCCGTATTAACTGGAATAAATTGGTTATTTTTCTGCTCGACCCCAGTGCCCGAGTCTCTGTGACCAGCTCCCAATTGCTGTCGGATGATGATTTCAAAATGATTTTTCTTCCCAAATTCATTTATATCTTTAGGAACTGTCCTGTCTGGGTGGATAGGAGTTTATTTTGTGAAGTTGATCATTGTGTGGGCTTCTTCCTTTTGCATGGAGCTACCCCTGGCTTGCCAAAATCTACACTTCAGTTGCCAGTTCAGTATGGGGTCCTTGCTCTGCCCCATCTTCAGGTATATTACTGGTAAGCAATCCTAGTTATGGTTAGGTGGTGGTTTACAACGTCAAAGGCAAATGCTGCACGCTGTTTGGAGGCTTCCATTTTGGGCTACTAGCACTAACCTTAGGGTTTGGAGCTTGGCTAGGAAGTTTTTACTAAAGCCCAACCAGTGGTATGCCTACAGACTCCTTGTGGGGTAATCCCAACCTGTCACACTTTAGAACAATTCCTGACCCCCAGTTCTGGGCATGACAAGGTGTCAGAACACTGAGAGATGTTATGCCTGGAGGGACTTTGTTGTCTTTTTGGGACCTCTCTATCCGGTATTAGCTACCTCGCTGGATGCAATTCTGGTACTACCAACTGCGTCCTGCGGCTCAATCACAGTTCTCTGACCCCACACTTTTGAAGACTGACACTGTGAAAGATCTTCTTGAGCAGGAGCAGCTCTCCAAACCTCTTTTAACATTATATATGTCCCACTTTTGTGTGGCGTCCTCCAAAATGGGGTAGCTGTGGGAAAAATGGAGCTCAGACAGGGCTGGATAGGGAATCTTGGGAGCAATGTTTTGAAAGTAACTCTAAATTTGTTGTCTCCTCTAAAGACAGGTCAATTCAGATTAAATTTCTACATTGGGTGTATTACATGCCCCACAGGCTACAGCAAATTAATCCTGAATGTACCCACTGTCACTTCACTATTGGCACTTTCTTCCATAAGTTTTGGACCTGCCCCAGGGTGGCCCGGTTCTGGACAGAGGTCTTTGAGCTAAATGGATGCACTCAATCTAGGTCACTGGGACTAGTTTAATCCATGTATGTGTCTATTTCAACAGAATTCTTAGGAGGACATTTTTCTCAACTTCATTTCAGAGCCATGACACTTCATTTAACTGGATTTTTCTAAATGGGATCCCCATTTCATGCAATACAGTTGCTGAGCTATTTTCCCTAATACCTAAGGACTTCCTTTTAAAAAATCTTTATATAACTAATTGATATTTAGCTGCAGACTCATGCTACTGATCAAAATCAGTGGTGTACTTTTTCCTCAGGTATCAGGAAGCCCTGGAAATCAGTCCTTCAATTGGTCATCATCTGTGGAAATCCTTGACATGTGTAGCATACAACCAGCCCGAAAGGAACAAGTATGGCTCTGTGTTCAGGATAAAATCCACCTATAGATCATTGTGTCTCTGATTCATGTATTATGCGGTTTCTACATGTTTACAGCTATGTCTTGGTTGTCCAATATTTTAGAGCAGTGATTCTCAACTAGGGTTCCTCCAGAGGTTGCTAGGGGTTCCTTCAGCATTGGGCCATTTCTGCCTCTCGGATAAGTTCCCACCAACACCATTGATCTTTTCAGCTATCTGTAAGGAGGTAATTCTTCACAATGATCACAAGTGTAAGGACCATTCTTCTCACTGACTATCACACTAATGTATCATGAGTTGCAGATTTCTAATTTTTAGCAAGGGTGCCCTAAGACTGGAGAACGATTTCAAGGGTTCCTCTGTGTTGAAAAGGTTAAGAAAGGCTGTTTTAGAGTGACAACGTTGTCTCTTTAACATATTTTTAAACATTATTTTATGGTGCTTAGAGGGTATTTTTTCTATCGTTATATATTTCTTGCTTTAATAAAGTCTATATGGCATATGAATACCATGGTTTGGTCCTCCATTTAAACTACTTGTCCCTTTCCTGTTTCTTCTCCCAATTTTTTTGAAGTCTTTGACCTTATTAACATGTGTCTAGAGCTGAGCCACTCTATTTCTCCCAAGCTGGCCCTCTTGACATACTAGACGATGAGCAGAGAGACTCGGATATGCTAAATTGCTGGTCTCTTATTTATTGTATTATGCAAAGAAGGAAACCCTTTTTAAGTGGACCTCCCCCTCTTCCCTTTCTTTGGCCTTATGGAAATCAGCTATAAACGTAGTGTTACCTTTGTACAAACTAATATACATTAGCAGGAACTGTTCTAAAAAGTTCAACAAGATTTGGCAGCCATGGGTATCACAATAAATGCACTTTTTTGGCTTCCCTTCTGGACTTGAGAGACTTGAGGATCCCTCTGTACAGTTTTGTATTTGAAGTTTACCCTGCACGTTCCTCATGATGTCTGTACCACTACTTTGTAAAGGTATTTTGTTTATATTCGGCATTTTTTCAATAAAAGAGCAATCCGTGTTTGTTGGAGAGCCCAAAAGCACTCAGATAACAACTTGAAGCACCTTGTTGACAAAACTCACATCAGGCCTGAACATCTGCCTGGTAGAATAGCTGTCAAGGAAGGATTTTTTCATAAGACAGGCATAAACCAGTTTAAATTAAGTCTAAGAAATCACCAGAGCATCTACTGTGAAGGTTAGAGGATCCCTGGTCTTGGCTGCAAAATTTCAGGATGCAGAGTGAACTGCCCCCCTCCCACCCCCTGGTGCAGGTTTTGACAATTTTCCAGTGTAAAGTTGACTTTTGGTGCCCCCCTCCCTGCTGGTTTACAGTATGTAGATCACTGTTGTGACATTGTCTGACTGCACCCTAACTGGGTGACCTTGATGGCTCTAAGTTCCAGAATGTTGATGGGGAGTTTTGGCTTCTCTGGAGACCCTGGACAGTCGGGGAGTTGTAAATGCTTTCTTAGCCTGGAATACTGGCATCTATTGCCCCCAGCTTACAAGCCTCCAAGTGACTTCCTTGATAAGGTTATCAAAAGATATCCCAAATAGGCGTTTACTGTCAAAAAGCATGCATAGAAGATGCTTACAGCTAATTAAACAGACCATGCTTTTAGCCACAAAATCCTGAGCATATGCACACAGATAAGAGATATTCTAGAATAATTCTAGGATATTCTTGGCAAATCACATTCTTTCTCTGTGCTTTTTATGTGTGTTGGGTGTGGTGCATTAAAAGGTCCTACATGTTGCCTTTTTGATGTGCTTATATCAAGATCCAAGTTCTATAGAGTTCAGTGGTAAGGCACCTAAAACACAATGCACCTAAAATGCACAGCACAGGTGTGAACCATCCCTAAGACTGATGGAAAGACAACTTTCTGGCCTCTGCTCATTTGTCTTGTTCAGTTAGCAATAGTCTGGAAAGTAAACACGGCAGTGATTGCTGGCTTTGGTGCGGGAACAAATAAGGCCTTTAAAAGGCTTAAAATGTCTACCAACAGAATCCTTTAGAGGAAAAATCCTCAATAGGAACTGTAAGGTGAAAAGGAGGGGAGGATTTGGATATAAAAAAAATATACCAGGAGAGAGAGTAACTCCAAAGGGAACAACACAGCAGTGTAATCGTCACACAAATAGAAAATATTTATGAATAAGATGTCCACAAACTCACGTCATGTGAGTAAAATGAATAGGGGTTTCAACGTCACCTGACCCTGCCTCATCTGCATGTGCATGGCTCCTTTCATCTGCCTCCCCATCTGATAAATTGATCAACTTTCAGCACATATAGCCATCTGCTTTCATGGAGCGCACCAAGCTGTCTGAGCTTTGAAGATTGGAGAAATGCTATCAGCATCTTACACACCTCCACATCAGCCCTCCTGCGGAATTGCTGATTCGTGGGTCCACGGAGGTTTGGAAGAGACTTCACTTGCGGTCTGCCAACTGCATGAACAGATTTGTCAGTGAGGAAAGAGCATCAGCGCGTCTTTGGGTGAGCTTGTTCCAGGGACTCAGTTGCCGTTCTTTTCATCCTCCACTGCATTGCTGCTTCCACCACTGAGTGGATGTCCCTCCACTTTCACATAT
This sequence comes from Lithobates pipiens, assembly GCF_037356315.1. NCBI lineage: Eukaryota > Metazoa > Chordata > Amphibia > Anura > Ranidae > Lithobates > Lithobates pipiens. The sequence continues at coordinate 164,400,713 of NW_027507903.1, read as the reverse complement.
CAGGCTGTAACCTCAACAGGTAGTCTCCCTTGTCTCTGTTCCCCTGTCAGCCTTTGCACATGCTAGTTGATCTGATCCTTCATCTTCCATTAAGTGCCTGCAGGCATCTGTCTAATCAACAAAGATGGATTGGTTCCCCTCATTGTTTACAATGACTATTTTTAATGTGCCCAAAACATTGGTCTAGCTAGATTCAGACTGTCTCAGCAATTCCTTGGCCATCATTGCTTGCAATTAAGTGGCTCATTCCTGCATATGGATATGATAGTGGGTAATGCATGTGAGTCCGGGTGTTTTTCTTTGTTTTTTTTTCCAAGAACATTTTTATTCAAGTAAAAGAAGCGTTTACAGAAATCTTGATCAACAGTTGTACATAAAGGAGTTTTAGAACAACAAAATTCCATTACATGTAGGATTCTGTCACTTCAGCATAAACCTTTACATGGTAGATCTGGACCTACTATTCAATTCAGTATGATCTACATGTTGTTTCTTTGTTTTTAACACTATTGACAACGTTGACTTTAATGGTTTTTACTGTGGTGAAGGGAATGTGGCCTTTTTGTGGAAATCTTATTAATAAATATTTTCTATTTTTGTGACTATTACATTACTGTTTGGTTGCCTTTGGAGTTACTCTCTCCTGGTATATTTTTTTTTATATCCAAGTCCTCCCTCCTTTTCAGCCTGTTATTGAACTCCGGGATCCCCCACCCCTCAATAGGGATGAGCCTGTGAATTTTCACTTCACTTCTAATTCAATCAAGTGTTGATTTTCCTTTTACTCATTTATTCAGGAACTGTAAGGTGTTTATTGAGAACCAGAAATGGCAGGATCCACTATTAGAATAGCCCATCACTTCTTAAAATTGTTTTTCATAGGATAAATCTGAGCAAAAAACTTAGGAGAAGAGAAAACCCTCTCAGGGTTGAGCCATTCCACTTAACCACTTCAGCCCCAGAAGAATTTACCCCCTTCCTGACCAGGCCATTTTTTGCGATACAGCACTGAGTCGCTTTAACTGACAATTGCGTGGTCATGCGACATTGTACCCAAACAAAATTGGTGTCCTTTTTTCTCCACAAATAAAGCTTTCTTTTGGTGGTATTTGATCACCTCTATGTTTTTTATGTTTTGCGCTATAAACAAAAAAATAACGACAAGTTTGAAAAAAAACACAATAGTTTGTATTTTTGCTATAATAAATATCCCGAATTTAAAAAAAAAAAGAATATTTCCTAAGTTTAGACCGATATGTATTCTTCTACATATTTTTGGTAAAAAAAATCTCAATAAGCGTATATTGATTGGTTTGCACAAAAGTTATAGCGTCAAAATAGGGGTTAGATTTATGGTATTTTTATTATTATTTTTTATTTACTAGTAATGGCAGCAATCAGCGATTTTTATCATGACTGCAACATTGCGGCGGACAGACAGACACTTTTGACACTTTTTGGGGACCAGTGACATTTATACAGCGATCAGATCTAAAAATAGCTATTGATTACTGTATAAATGTCATTGGCAGGGAAGGGGTCAACACTAGGGGGCAATAAAGGTGTTAACTGTGTTCCCTAGGTGTGTTCTAATTGTGGGGGGATGGGACTGACTAGGAGAGGAGACCGATCAGTGTTCCTACTTAGTAGGAACACACAATCTGTACCTACACTCCTGAGAGAAACGGGATTTGTGTGTTTACACACACAGAACTCAGTTCTCGCTCTCTCACTAGCGATTGCGCCTGCCCTCAGTCATCGTGCCCGGCGGGCATGAGCATCGGCTCTGGTGAAACGCCTGCTAAAGCCTCTTAAAGAGCTGATGTACAGCTACAATGGCTCGCGCAGGGGGCCATCTGCTGCGGCTGGTTTGGAAGCGGTTAAAGTGCATAATCAATCTGTGTGTGTATGTGAAAAATATTTTTTTTACTTAGTCAGTCTCTTTGTGCCTATCGGGGTGTGTTTTGGCTCTGGGCAGTCAGGTGCTGTTAGAGAAAGACTAAGGCACATCACCTCAGTAAATGTGTCCACAGAAGAGTGCATTTGATATGAAGTTATAGTTTGTACCTCATAAAATGCAGGGGAAGAAAAATCCTTTGTTGTCTGTGCTAGAAAATAAGGGTCTTCAATACCTTCCCTATAATATATTTACATATATTTTCAGGAGCTTCTGATTCCTGAACAGGGGTTAGGGGGAATACAAGATGTGTCATGGTTTTGGCCTGAATGTTTTCCAAAGAATTCAGACATAGTGGCAGAAAAATCTGCTATTCTCGGACAAATCACATGGTGCATGCCTGAAAGGGAGCTAGAATCAGAGGGGATCAATATTATAATAGGTTATTGCTTCAGCACAAGGGAACAACTATCACCTTGTTTTTTTTTTACCCCTTTGCCCCATCTCCCTAGTGCCTGTGATTCACTTTTGCTAAGTGAGGGGATCCTCAGTGGGGTACTCATGGAAAGGAGAGTGGAGGGAAGGGGGTATTGCATATGTGGATACAGGAGCCAGCATAGCTCCGTAGCAAACCATGTTCCTATGGTTGTGTTTCTGTAGCAGATGGCAGCAGGAGTGCATCAACATACAGTGCAGTGTGTGTGTTTTTGGTGGAAAAGATGGGCAGAAGTGTGTCACCCAGGAGGAACACAGCTACCTCATCTTCTTGAGATAAAATCTACATAGAAAAGTGTTAGAGACAAAATGGTAAGGGGTACCACAATAAAGTGAATAACTTTTAAATCGTCTGCCTGTAAAATGGCACATTGCAGCAAACTGTGGATTGTGTTTAAAGCCAGGAACTGGTACCAACATACAGGGAAACCCTGTCTTACCTTATCTATGATGCTGGGCCTGGTAGAGGTTCATGATCTGGGACCCATAGAAATTGATCATACCCCAGGGCCTATATATAGCATTATGTGGCTATCCACACCTGTTGTACTTTGTGCCATGGTGAGAGGCTAAAACAGAATTCAGTGCTTAAAGCAAACATATGCCAGTCCCATTTGGTGTAGTCCTGGTACAGCCCCCAAGGTGCACACTGAAGGTCACTAATTCAGAAATTGCTAGAAAATCTAGGGCAATAAGCAGTCAGATCTTCATAGACACATCAGAGAAAAAATGTGAATGGTTAAAAAGGAAAATACATCTCCAGAGGAGAACAGATCGCCTAAGGACAGTAGCAAAAAACTGAACTCTCACAGAGTGGGCGGTGTTAAATAAGTGTTCAGTAGGCACAATCCTAATAAGTATATTTTTGCCAGTGTCCGTTTGTCCATTCACCCTTTAGGTAGCCTACATATAATCCATCATATTATTATTATTATACAGGATTTATATAGCGCCAACAGTTTAAGTAGCGCTTTACAACTGGGGGGTTGACAGTACAAATACAATACACTTTAACACAGTAAGAATCCTTAGAGCTTACAATCTAAGAATATATCATATATGGATACAATTCCTGTGCCCTGTGCTGTATAATTAAGATACAACTTTTTTTTGCACAGCTGACAGTAGTCACACATTGATGCTAAGTAATTATTATTATTAATATTATTATTATACATGATTTATATAGCGCCAACAGTTTACACCGTGCTTTACAATGTATAAGGGGAGACAACACAGCCACAGTAATGGGATTAAAGTAATTAAAGTAATGGGAGTTCACAGATTTTTAGGGCAAAATGACAGACCTTCTTAGATTCACTTATACTCATATTTGCACCACTCCCCCACTACTTTTTTCTCAGTAGCCGTAGAATACCCTGTGTAAGCTACATGACAGATGGCATCAGAGTTTACACAGGGTTGATGATATCAGCTACTCCATCAGTATTAGTGCCTTGGTTAGTGCTGCTACCCTGTTTCCCCGAAAATAAGATCTAGCGTGATGGTCGGTAATGGCTGCAATATAAGCCCTACTCCTCAAATAAGCCCTAGTTAAAGTCCTTGTAGGTCTTATTTTCAGAGTAGGGCTTATTCTTGGGGAAACGTGGTAGGGCTTATTTGGGGGGTAGGGCTTATATTGCAGCGATCACCGACAATCATGCTAGGTCTTATTTTGGGGGAAGCAGGGTAACAGAGTTAGTTTCAGGCAACTAGCTTAAACTCTTATATGGGCTAGTAATGCAGCAGCAGGCAACATAGGGCTCCAATTCTTTTTCCAGGACTTTTACCGTTCAGATGTTAAAAAGCTAACAGGTTCAAATTTAACAAGAAGATACCAGAATTTTTTTTTTTTTTGAGTCATATGGCTTACATTAGGTGAAGAAAAGTTTAATAGACTTGTTTAGCTACTGAAGAAAAGAAACAAAGTCTTTGGGACAGAATATGCAGCATGTTTCCTTTAAGTATGTTAAATGAGAAAATCTCTATAAAAGGAATCCCTTTGACAGTGAAAACATTGAGCCTTTTGTTCTATTAGGTTATAATGGCACATTGTTTAAGCGTTTGTTAAAAGGATTTGTACTTGAGAAAGTTGCACAGACTATAATTAACTATGCCAACATCTTCATTGCTTGATTTGGGATGGTGGTTGGCATTGATATTGTGTGTTTGAAAACACCATTGTTCTTTCACTAATGGCAATGTTAGGAGCACCAGGCCACATGGCAATAACTACATCTTAGTGCAATATTTAGCCCTAAGGTCTGGCATTTCTAACAAATCTTTCTGAAGTCTTTTTTTTTTTAAGAACATAAGCATTGTTTTAATATGTTTTACATTTTTAAAAGACCAATGATGTCTAACTCATGTAGGTATAATGCAGCTTTTCGATTCTATACATTGCTTTGTTTTTGCTTAACCTTACACATTTTAGCTACAGATTCATTCTAATCACAGGAAACAGAAGCATATTAAAAAATCATTATTAATAAGATCTGTCTTAAAAAATAAAGACTTCTGTAGGTATATATTTAGCGTAGGCTAGAGGTAACCCCGGCATACATAAAGCTTCTAATAACCTGCTTTTACAGCTGAATCCCTAGACTTTCTGATATAGGAAAGTCAAAGCTTGTCTACCCCTTTCTACCTTCTCCACATTCCTATTGACCAGTGAGGATGCCCATAATAGTGATGGGCCCATAGGAACATGTGGAGGCAGAAGATAGAAGAAGAAAGCTCCTGACAGTAGCTGAAAATGTGGAAGAATTGTCTGTTCAAATGGTTGAGTATCTAAGAAAGCAAGGAAGATGTCAACCTTCTGACAGAAATGCCAGAAGGAAACACTGCTCTCCTCCACCCTAACCTGGGTCAAAACTGATTTCAAGGTGAATTTCCTCTTCCTCAGCTTCTGAGAGGGATCTCTATCAGTATGGATGGCTAAAGCATCCATTACCTATTTAATCAGTACACATGCCTAAATAAAACTAGGATAGGGTAAAACGAGATAGGAAATCTACTCTGCAGTACAGTGGGGCAGTACTAAGTATAATTTAACATTCAGTGGCTACTAGTGCAGAACCTGTTCATTTATAGCCATATTAAACCCAAAAGAAAGTATTTATTATATTGCAGCTTGCTAGTTCTTAGATGTGGCTGCATTCATTTTTCTTTTTCAGGCTTTCCTTCTTCTGTTTTCATCTGGTAATCTGGCCAGTAAGTTTGTTGTTTTTCAAAAGAACAAACTCTCTTCTGGATGTATCAGTTTACAGGGATGAGACAAACCATTTACCATTGACATTGGTGCTTACAATGACTAGCTATTATTAATTTTTGTAAAACCTTTATCCCAAAAGGAAAAAAAAAACGGTTGCTGTAACTGCTTATGAAGCCTGAGCTGAAGTTTGGCTTCAGCTTGTTAGTGTATCTAAATCTTATAGTACATCTAACACTCACCTTCCCCCGGATTAAGAAAAGCTGTTGTTCGAAGGTGCCCCTGTGCTTCTTCTTCCAGCTGCTTGGATTACATTTACCAGCTTCCGAATCGCCAGCTGGAAACACTGATGCAGCTGCAGAGATGACCGAGATATCACCCTTCCTATCCAGCAATGTAAGACAAACACAGAGTAATCTTGAGTGATATTATTGGTCAGTACTTTCAGCACTATCACACTTTATATGACAATTGTGCGGTCATGCTACACTACACCCATATGACATTTTTATCATTTTTTTTCACATAAATAGAGCTTTCTTTTGGTGGTATTTAATCACTATTGAGTTTTTTATTTTTTTTGCCAGCAAAACCAGGACAATCACTCATAATTATAATGTCAGAGTTTGAAAGGTATGGAGAAATCTCAAACTTGAAGATCAATAAAGAAAAGATGGAGATACTAAATGTCTCCACTCCTATAGCAGACAACAGACACCTTAAATATCAGTATCCATTTGCTTGGAAACATAGAGGCCTAAAGTACCTGAGTATCTTTTTGTATATTCTGGAAATATATTTATACCAGGACAATTACCTATCCTTACTAAATAAAATCAAGCAAGATCTGAGGGGATGCCCGCAAATTGTCATGGCTTGGTAGGATAAGCGTGATTAAGATGGTGAGTGACATTGCTGAGGGCTTTGTAAATATTTCAGACTCTTCTGATAAACATCCCTAGGGCCTATTTCAAGACCCTCGGGAGGCTGGTCAGAAGATTTATATGGAAGGACAGGAGAGCATGTATCTCTTATGGATCTCTGACAAGGCCACGGTCAAAAGGGGGTTTATACCTCCCAGATTTTGAGAGGTACCATTAGGCAGCAGTGTTACAGAGGGTGACCGATTGGGTTCATGGTGCCTCTCAGAAAAAATGTTTATTACTGGAAGAAAACTTGTGTGGAAGATAGTTAAGTAAAATAATGTGGGTACCTGTGAAGTATAGGGACATACCTGGTGATGTAGCTCAAATGACAAAGGGAACTTTAAGAGCTTGAGATAGCCTATTTAAAACTAGGCTATGGCAATATAACAGCTCATTAATTCCCTTGTCAGGTACACACTATTTCCCCCCAGGGAAGGAGAATAAGCTATATCTAAGGTGGCCACTCTCAGATAGATTAAGATTAAAAGATGTCATGGAGGGAAATGCCTTGTGTACAGTTGGTGAACTATGTGAGAGATATGGGGTATCACCATGGGATAAGTGGAGATATAGGTAACTCCAACACTTTGTAGACACTCTCCCAAAACCCCTTCACTTCAGTAAAGAGCTTACCCCATGGGGAAGTTTGTTGAACCAAGGGGGGATAAAAGGCCATGGAATATCTATTAAAATGTTTTATCTAGGTTCAGAGCCAATACGCTTCTTAGAGAGTTGGGAGTTGGAATTAGATCAAACTATACCAGAGCAAATGAAACATAAAATCATAGATTATGTACACTCAACGTCAATAGATATGAAAATAAAAGAAATTAACTATAAATGATTAACAAAATGGTATTATGTCCCAACAAAACTTCACAGGATTAATCCAGAGATATCATTGCTATGCTGGAGGGAATGTGGATTGGAGGGTACACATGCCAACATATGGTGGCAGTGCACTAAGATCCAATTTTTTTGGAAAGAGATATTGAAAATGATTAAAAAGATCACTGGAGTAGAGGTTGTGCAGGATCCTTGGCAATGTTTGTTTCATGCTACTGGGGAGTCGAGGAAGAAATATAGAATGGCAGTAGTACCATATTGATTAAATGCAACAAAAGCTCTAATACCAAGACAATGGAAAATAAATAAAGCTCTGTCAATAAAGGATTGGTTTAGAGAAGTATATAAAATCAGATTGATGGAAGAATTGATATCTCTACAAAATGACTCTAGACAAAGATTCCATAGAAACTGGAAAGAATAGTTGGGTTTTAAACAAATGGAAGCATATTGGAACTTTATGGGAGTGTGAGGGATTATTAGGTATTAGGGGATGAGGGATATGTTATACATTTTAGATGGTCAAAATTAGTAATACACTTTGGGTTAAGATAAGATTTGAAGTTTTAGGATAAGAGGAACACACGGTAAATAGGTTGGACTGGGTGAAGTAGGAGAAAGTCAAATCCCCCATTGTTCCACCCCTTATAAAATTATCAATTTAAAAATTCTTTATAGAATTGCTGAGATAATAGGATTGGGAATTTTATGTTTTTTTTTTTTCAAGTTTCCCTCTGCCACCCTTTCTCCCTTCTTCACTCTCCCCCTCCCCCCCCCCCCCCCCCCCCCCATCTCCCATCCTACTGTTTTGCTTCTGTATCTCATTTTGTTATTTTAGGCAGGTATGGTATAGATTGTAGGAGTTGGAGTTGGGAGTGAAAGTGTTGAAAGAAAAAATGTTTTTAATAGCTTGCTATAACATTTTGCAATCAGGTAATTTTTCTCCTTCTCTGATGTGCTCTGATGAGGCTTCACTGATGGGCACTGATATGCTGCACTGACAGGCATTGGTGAGGTGCATTGATGGGATGGCACTGGCGGGCACTGATGAGGAGGCACTAATGAGCCTTCACTGATAGGCCGCACTGATGGGCACTGATAAGCAGCACCGATAGGCAGCACTGATATGTGACACTGCTGTGCATTGATTGGCAGCACTGGTGGGCACTGTTTGGACTGCACTGATAAAGGGTATAATAATAAAGGGTAGAGGGTTAGGAATAAAGTTCAGGTACTTTTGGAACTACAAAAATAGGAAGTCTCTCACTATAGAAATCCAGAGAATTACTGTTTCACAACTGGATTCTTACAACCACCGGATAGTCCTCCTCTCATAAGGCCTAGCAGCCGGTAGGGTGTTAAGTAAAGCAAAGTCTCTGACACAGACTTGGATGTAGAACACTTGAAATGCAAAAATCTCTGCCACAGACTTGGATGTAACTGAGGGATGTAGATAAAATTTAGAGAACTATGATCGGCTACCAGTATCTCTCAGCCGGTCCGGCGATACCGTATGAATATAGATCCACAAAGTGTCCTTCAACTGAGCCTCCTGGCTCCTCCTGAGAAACCAGCCTTACGTGTGGCCTTCTCCTGAAGAGTCCTCCCCTGGATGCCCAGTTGCTGGGCCTCTCCCTAGATGAAACGGCACCGGACCACCTTTGAATCATTATGGCCTCATATCCATTCAGGCCTGTCCCTGCAGACCTGTCCCTATCCAGCCCCGAGACTCAGAATTGCATGGATTCACACCCCAGGCCAGGAGGGCCATGGGAGCTGGTCAGGAGGACCAGGACCAAACAGACAGAAAACTCTTCTGAACCGGAACCCAGAAGCACGTGATCTTAGTACCTTAAATACCCTTCTCCCAGAATGCACAGCAATACGACACTCCCACTGGTCTGGTTCCGAGAGAAAAAAAGGCATTCAATGCACCCAGCCAAACTGATCCATATCCACCGGCGGTAACAGCGACACCTGCAGTCAAGGAGAACTCGATGCAATCCAGCTAGACTGGTACTGAAACTATAATTTGGCAAAATTAGCCCTAAAACCCAACTGTGGTTTTAGGAATATTCATTTTTAAAACAAATAGCCCATGCTCTTCAGGACCCGGCGCTACACATATAAAAATTATAATCTCACAAAACAAACAAAATGGTGTACCAAAAATATATGAAGATGAAACGTCCAATATAAAATTGTGAATAGATATTGATAATTAATGTGCAATCCAAGCAAAGAGAGTCCTAATTTGACCAACAGTGAAATGTAACATCCACCTGTGCCAAATTCAGAAATAAAGTCCATCCATATGTGAAGAAAAATCTTCAATCACTGTGGAAAGCAAGAAACTGTTGAATCCACCACCTTTAGAGAGAATTACTTCTTACCAGACATCCGTGATCCTCCTTTACAGATGATCAGGGTAAGCATATATATTGTAGATACAGCTTGCTCCAAGGTACATCAAATTCACTTGGTATTCTCCAGATGTCCACATTGGTGATAAACCGCATATAAAGATACCTGCTTTGTACAACAATATTGTACACAGCAGTCCCTAATCTCCTCTTCTGGAGCTCCCCCACCAGTGCTATCTGCTCATCCTCTCCTCCAAGTAGACATGTGTGGTGCTCTTCATTCCGAATCAAAATTCGGACAGATTTTTCGTTATTCACATTTATCATATAGCAGCGGTTTTAGACATTGGATAATGATCCCATCAGACACCTTGGACTATGAAAGTGGACCCGCTTTTTCAATGGACACAGGAACCATGGTATCTTTGGAAAAGCTGATATCCAATCTGGCAGGTCAAGGCAGCTAAACAGCAGCATAAATCAATGCACATAAAAAACAGAGTGGTGGTTTACACTAGCCAGCTTCAATGGTTAGATGTCATATGAGGCCCTCCCAGAACTGGACGACTGAGCTATAGCCATCATTCGGCTACAGTGCAGTCAGGAAGTGGTTAAAGTAAGATGGTTATAAAAAATGACTGCACTATACTAAAAACCAGTAGCACCTAGCACTGCAACCCAACCAAAATTGTGTAAATATATGAGATACAAAAAGTGCAGTGCTAAATATATCTAAATGGTGATGTAATGGTGATTATGAAAATAGAAATCCAAAAGTTGAATTAAGGAGTCACTACGACAAATGCATCCACCACCCAGAAGAGGAGATTGAATATGCTGACCATAAGGCAGCTTTAACCAAGCATGTAGTAGTGATGGTCAGGAAGGTTGTCAGTTGTCACAGGAATGGTGTCCAAGATTAGACTTCAAAACGGCTTAGATTGATCGAATCTCGGTGTCCTCTGTGTAATTTTTCAAGATCTGTGCGGTAATCCATCATAAAAAAACTCCTAGAACTCGCCCTTGTGATGAAGATTCCTGTAATGGATTTCTGTTTTCATAATCACCATTGAACATGAACTTTTGTCTTTTTTCACAATTTTGGACTATTTAAATAGATGACGTTATGCCACTTATGTTGTTTTATTTTTCACTGTGCACTGTTATGTTTATATGTCCCTATTATTGGCTGTTTAGATATATTTAGCACTGTACTTTTTGTACCTCAAGTGGTTAAAGTAGAGGAAAACCCCTAAATTGGATGACAATAAGTTTGCTAAATCACTGTGCATTACTTTTGCCCAACCTCTTACCATCTTGGTGCTGCTAATCTCCTCTATGCACTTTCAGCTACTATACCTGCACATTATCACTCTGGTCTGCATTCTGCTGTGCCATGTCCACAGCCTAACCATCTGCTATACCATGTTCGAGACCTAATAATCTCTATTTTCGTGTACCATGTTGCAGCCTCATTCTCCTGTACCATGTCTGCAGCCTCTAACCTACTCCTGTAGAATGTCTGCAGCCTAATCATTTTCTGTAGCATGTCAGCAGCCCCTAACCATCTCCTGTACCATGTCCGCAGCCTCTAACCATCTCCTGTATCATGTCCACAGCCCCTAACCATTTCCTGTATCATGTTCACAATCACTTGTATCATATTCACAATCTCTGACCATCTCTTGTCTTGTATCATGTCTGTAGTCTCTGAGGGGATGTTTGGAAAGGAGTCAAGAGCGGTAACACTGCGGGATGGAGGTCATGGGAGTAGTCAGATGTGTGTGGACTGGAGCACACTGTCGGACTGAGCCCTTCATGGTACAGCTGAGGGGTCAGTGACAGTGCTACCTGGACAATCTGAGGGGGGGGGGTCACTGTTGTAAGGGAGAAGTTAATTAAGACCGGTAAGGGGGCACCGATATAAAGGTTCCCCCTTATACCATTAACCCCTCCACCTTACTTTAGTGTTTTCACTCTGTGGAAGGTGGTTTAATGCAACAATTTTTACTGGAACAGGTGTTGAGAGGAAACCTTCACATGGGGATGCATTTTTCACTGAAAACAGTTTGACTTATTGGTTACAGTTACAGCCATTCCAGGCCTAAATGGTTTTCTATGTATCTCTTGCAGCAGTTTTCACTGGAACAGGTGGTGAAGGAGGACACCTGTTCGACTGAAAACTACTGACAAATTGTTGTTTGAACAATGCATTAGCATTACTGCCTCTGGTAACTTCTGTCAGTTTTTAATGATGTGCCTGTGCTCCAGCTAGGAACATTCACCCTCCAGTTGCCCGGTTTACCATTCCACCAAATTTAGAACATAAATTGAGGGGGCCTCTATTCTATCAATCCTGGTGGCTACCTGGGATTTCCCCTCAATTTCTGGGTTGGTGGCTAATTGTCTTTGGGACTGAAATTAACCACTTAATCCCGGACCATTTTCCAGCTAAAGGACCAGGCCCCTTTTTGTGATTCGGCACTGCGTCGTTTTAACTGACAATCGCACAGTCCTGTAGAGCTTTCTTTTGGTATAGAGCTTTCTTTTGGTGGTATTTGATCACCTCTGCGGTTTTTATTTTTTGCGCTATAAACAAAAATAGAGCTTTTTGCTATAATAAATATCCCCCAAAAATATATAAAAAAACGTTTTTTTCCTCAGGCCGATACGTATTATTCTACATATTTTTGTTAAAAAAATCACAATAAGTGTATTGATTGGTTTTTACTAGTAATGGCAACGATCAGCAATTTTTATTGTGACTGCAACATTATGGCGGACACGTCGGAAAATTTTAAAACATTTTTGGGACCATTGGCATTAATACAGCGATCAGTGCAATTAAAAATGCACTGATTACTGTACAAATGTCACTGGCAGTGAAGAGGTTAACAACTAGGGGGCAGTGTAGGAGTTAAGTGTGTGTGGGTGTGTTTTTTTACTGTTGGGGGCGTGGCTTGGCATGTGGTGTCACTGATCGTCTTTCCCTATAATGCTGCATTCACACCTGAGCGTAGCGTTTTCAAGCAGAAAATAGCGTGAATTTACTGTGATTTTGCAGTGCTTTTTTACCGCGATTTGTGCAGGGCAAAAGGTCACCAATGTTAAAAGAAGAAAAATGCCCAAATCTGCTCAATTCGAGCGACAAAAAAGGGTCCAGAACTTGTTTGAGCTTCAAGCGTTCGGCTTCAGGCTACATGGAGTGGAGATGTGAACCATCTCCATTGAGAATACTAGATTTTTTTCCCCTCTAGCATTTTGTAGCTTCAGGCTTCAAGCTACAAAATGCTCAGGTGTGAATGGGGTCTAACAGGGAACAGACGATCAGCGACAGCCACACTAGGAAGCATGGGGAGAGGTTTGTTTACACTTACCTCTCCCCGTTCTTCAGCTCTGTGACCCGATTGCGGGACACCGGCGGCGATCGGGTCCACGGGTCCCGCAGCCACGGTCACGGAGCTCAGGACCGAGTCGCGAGTGGGTAATGTACCTGTATGTGCCTGTGCCCAGCCATGCCATTCTGCCAACGTACATCGGCGTGAGGCGGTCCTTAAGTGGTTAAAGGGAAATCTCTCCAGCTGGACGCAGGTGACAAAACTGCTGGGTTATATTCATGGGAATGGAGAAATATCCTTTTTGACTTATCTGAAACACGTTGCTACTAGCACTAGCTATATTTTTATAGCTTAATTACTGATATTTGCAATGTTTTGCACTTAAAAAGTAATGTACTAAAAAAAATGTGGCTCTGTCAGTAAATGTCATGATTTTTGTCAGTAAAAAAATTGGTGCTGTTTGTAAATTCCAGGTGTCCTCTCAGTAAATTTCACTTCGGAGGGTTGGTAACACTGTAATAGCTGTAATATGAAATATCAGGAGAGCATGTCATGAGGACAGTGAAAGAGCACAATTGGCAGAAAGTTGTAACCTCATAATAGAAGTGCCTAAAGAAGGACCTTTATGTTAGCATCGCCAATAATTATTTTAATGAAAACTTTAAAATAGTTGAAAAACAACTTTTGGATTAACATTAACATGTTTAAGCTTAAAGCGTAACTCCACTTTTGTTGAGAAGAAAACATCCCTTCTTATCTGGCCCAATTGATACAACCCAGTAACACCTGGGGTTTCCCCCTTCCCTTCTTCCCCTCTTTCCTTTACATTTCTTTTCTCCTACTGCTCTTTCCCTCCTACCCTCCCAGTCCCACCTTCTCCCCCTGGTATCTTCCATTTCTTTCTTCTTGTCTCTTTTTTTTTTCTCCTTCTACATCAGTGGTTATCAGCCCTGTCCTCAGGGCCCACTAACAGGCCAGGTTTTATGTATTACCTTGGGGAGATGCAGACTAGAACACTGCAATCACTGAGCAGCAAATTATATCACCTGTGATGCATTTCAGTTATCTTGCAAACCTGGCCTGTTAGTGGGCCCTGAGGACAGGGTTGATGACCACTGTTCTACATGACCTACCTTCTTCTCTTAAGTAACCAACATTCTATTAATAACTTCTACCCTCAGATTTGAAGCCAGGTTGGTTCCATACTGCTGCTCATCTAAAAGCACCTCATCTACCTACTATTCTGTTTTTTTTTTTGCAGTTGGGATATGTATCACACATTTTAGCTCATTGGATTTCTGGATTTATCCTCTTAGGTTGAACATGAACTTTGTATCCACCTATGTGTATAATCCTCTAATTGTCCATTGACTCTTGTTATTGTAATGTTCCTGACTGAATATTTGAATGTTTAGTCCATACTTGGACCATTGTTTATCTGTGTATTATGTTAATAAAACGTTTGAATAAGAGAAAAATAAGAATAAAAAACATTCCTCCTGGGTGATCTATGTGCATTGCAAGGATTTTAACAAACTTTGTTGCAGATTCCTACCTTTTGTTATTCTGAAGAATAATCCCTGTGTGTTTGTCTGTGTCTATTTGGGAAAGTCAGTCTGGGAGTTATTTCATAATTATCAATCATCTGCAGCAACTGCAGGGCACTAATGAGGAAAGCTTCTGGGCTTGCATCCCTTTAGACGTGATTTCTTATTGGGAGTATCGCACCAAAAATGTAATGTTTGTTGCAGGGGGTGACTGAAATCGAACTTGTATCTTTCCCAGAAGTGCAAACTTCTGGGAAAATCAGTGAGCCAATGTTTCCAGGGGGTGGTCAGCACACATTCTGTGTACAGAACACCTCCAGGCAGCCATATTGCATTTTCAGAAAATTACAGAGGTGCAGATTAAAAAGGAAAGGTAATTTTTAATAATATTCAATTATAATATGACTTATGTTGCAATTGTATATGCTAGATAATTTTTTTTCTTTGTTTGCTATTTTTTTTCCCCACGAAAATTGAGTTACCCTTTAAATGAGGTTTGGATCAGACTAAATACTGCCACCGCCGATTTTTTTTTTTTTTTAATGGTGCAAGCTCTGTCAGTCTGAATTAAAATTCCTGCATGCAACTTTGAAATCAAATTGGTAATGTACTGTTTATTAATGAGCTACTAACTCCAACTAAACCCTACAAAACACATTAGTGCCATATAGTGACATACATTGCAACTTTCAGTAAAAGATACATTGGGTTGTAGAGAATGGTTATAATGCAGCAATTTTTATATTAAAAAACAGAATTCCTTTATTTTGAAGAAATGTTTATTTAACAACTGAATACATGCCAAAATGAATAATTTACAGCAGCAAGTCTTAATACAATTCCTCTCCAGTTTTCAATTCCCCCATACATTGTATTGATAAATATAGCAATGAAACATATACACTTTGTTCTTGTTCTTTGTTCTTGCCTGTTGATAGAAAAAAACACCTAAAACAGCAAAAATTACCACTGTTAGGCCATGGTATGCAGCTGACCTTTGGGCTTTTGTACTGTATGGTTATACTGTACGTGAGCACATTGAAATGGAGTACCTATGGATATCAGTACATTACACTGTACCTCTCCTAAATACTTAAAAATATTTACATCTCTTTTGGCTAATGTTTAGGTAGCAAAACCAAACTATTTAAACACATACCATGATATCACTAAATACTGCATAAAATGGGATCAGAAACTGATTGTTTCACATGCATTTACTTCTTTGAGGTCTTTTAACATACAGTAGTAGCTCTAAGTGGGCCATGGATCTGTACAGTAAATGCTAAGCCACATTTTGCACAATCTCCATTTTGCAATCTCTGCAGTCATTAGTTGATTAGTACAGAATAGTCATGTTTTATGATGTATGAAAATGACAGTGGAAGACAGTTTAAAAAGATGTGCAGTACTAAGTACATGCAATTGTGTGCTTTCCAGCTCTATATAGTTTGACTTTTCTTTTAGAGCAATTGTACAACATATTTAACTACTGCACATTGCCCAGCTGTGCTATTTACCGCAGGTCATGATGATGGTAAAACAAAGCTGGGATATGTAAGACTGTTGTGCCAACACACAGGTGTCACTTGGAAACCACATTGTGCTACTGCAACCATTTCAGGAGGATTCATTACAAAGTAACAAGCAAATATTCTGAATAAGATGAATGTTTTGGACCCATATTTTTGCATTACGGTAGGTAAAAAATTTCCACATTTTACAGTTTCAAAATCAAAGTAAGGCAAGGAAAGCTTAATATATTGATAGAAATCTCTGCTATAGGTAAATGGATACACTTGCATTAAGCAAATAGGTTAAGTGTGACAAAAACCATCACTGATATCTTCAAGATCCTTACTGGCTCTTGGGTTATGGGCCTAGTTTCTCTCTACTGAAAAACAAACAACACTCTCTCTATAAGCAAGGCTGAGAACCAAATAAATATTTTAGAGCTGAACTCCATGCAAACAGTTATATAGGTACCCGGAATACATGCATGGGAGTAATTTTACCTGCCAAAAGAGCTGCAGGTAGGAGAAGACTTGGTCACCCCTCTTCTCCTTCCCGCTTGGGATTATATAATGAAGGGGTAGGAATACCAGTGTTCTGGCATAGAGGGTATTACGGGAATCTAAAACCTAGTTACATTTAGGTATATCATGTATATTTAAAAGGAATATCATGTTTTTATGAATTTATTATTAAATACATAACTGCGTTCATATATTTTTGGAAATATTTTTATATCTGCTTTAGGCCTACATCACACCAACCTGTTAATGACACTGTGATTGAATGAACTATTTGCAGGAAAATGTATTTTTTTTTCAAAAACTGCACTTAAATTTCAAACTAAACAATGAGTGCCGTAAATGCCTCTAGCACCATATGCAATTGGGTAAAATCATGAATATCTTGCTGTTCCTGTAAGACATCATATATTTTTTTTTTTTGCATATCTGCTTTGTTTCTTAGGAACAGATGGTCAGTTATGTGTGATGTAACTGAAAATTTGCCCAGGAGTCAGCATAATAATCTGAAATGGAGGATTTAATTTTCTCATAATCACCCTGTTTAGAGAAAAGAACATCTCCTGCAGCAGATTTGGCTGTGGTGTATTTTAGTTTTCATACAAAACAGATGGTAACTTTCCACATATTTTATGGGAACAATAATGCCACTTAACAACACATAATAGTATATGGTGAAGGGTTATTAGGGCATTCTTTTAGTTGCACTTCACTTTTTTTGTCTGCTCATGCTATCCACTTATCAGAACATTTGGGTTAATGATGACTGGAAATGAACTGTACAATTGAAAAATTTTGTCAAAATCACACGATTTGACTGTGATGAACTCAGAAACTGGTGTAAAAGAAGCAGTAATGTGACTGCTAACACTCACATGGCTCCCTCGTTATCGTATAAGCAAAATTAGATGAGGAATCCTTGAGTTGCTTTCAAGCACAGTCTCATCTAAGGGGTCCTATGCAGCTTCCAGAGCCATAGTGATGTAAGGGTATGTGGGGTGTGCATGTAAAGAACAGACTGATATTACATAAGAAACTTCAGTAACAGCTCATTGCCTACTTTTACTCAAACAATCAGCTAGGATGCTAATCTTCGCATTAAAGAGGCCCTGTCATCACTGTACTTTAAGGCAAAGATTAGTATCCCATAGTACTTATCAGAATTGTATTTACAATTGTCAGATTAGTTACAGAGGATGTTGGCTTTGTTGTTATAAAATGCCAGCATGGATCTTTGGACCAGTTTATTTAATAAGTTGTTGTGTTTTTATCTCATCAACCTAAATGATAACACACCAAGAGCCACCGAGCAGCATAGACAAGTAACTGGTTAACGTAACCATCGTCCTTCTTAATCATACTAATTATCATTCACATTTTTTATGATTTTACTGTTTATATCATCATAGGTTAAAAAAAAAAACTATATTGTTATTTTAAGTCCTATTTCTTTTATTGTAACTTATACTAAGGAGTGGAAAAAAAAATGTATTGTAGACATACAGTATATGTAAAAAATAGTGTGCTTGGAACATCTATAAAGATCAAACCTGTGCTTGTAAACTTTTGCATGGGTTCCTAAAGGACTACATTCTGTTTTTAAACATATAACCCATTAAAAATATAATGGGGTTATTAACTAAAGGAAAATCCACTTTGCACTACAAGTGCAAACTACAAGTGCAAAGTGCACTTGAAATTGCACTGAAACTGCGCTTGGAAGTGCAGTCGCTGTAGATCCAAGGGGGACATGCAAGGAAAATCAAAAACAGCATTTTAGCTTGCACATGATTGGATAATAAAATCAGCAGAGCTTCCCCTCATTTCAGATTTACCCCTCAGATTTACAGCGACTGCACTGCCAAGTGCATTTTCAGTGCAATTTCAAGTGCACTTTGCACTTGTAGTGCAAAGTGAATTTGCCTTTCGTAAATAACCCCCAATGTGTCTTATATTAAATCCCTAGTGACCCAAGTACATAAGCTATGCTAACACAACCTTCAAAGTCAAACTGAGCAGCATGGATCTGCTTCTCTGCCCAGTTTGAGTCCACTAATACTCTAACAGTACAACATGCATATTATAAACTGCAGAGTGCTGTAAGAACAGTCTCACTTTAGGATTTTCTGAATTACAGTGACATTAAAATGACCATTACATAGAAAAATTAAATACTGTAGAACAATACTGAAAGAAACATGTTAATGATGCTCAGTATAACCCGTTTAAATTATATTTAATAAATATGGATTATAAATGTATATAACAAGTTATATTCTGTATTTCTTTAGAGGAAAATAAAAACAATCCAGGTTATTCATTCTGCCAATGCATCATACAGTATGACCAGTATATATATATTCCCTCTAAGAATAAACGATATTACTGTACCAATGACAGCATTGACTAGTATCTAAATGTAGTGTACAGTATATACACTGACAGTGCATAAAATGAAGTTCAGATTTATGTTAGAAACTAGCTCTAAATTTTCTTTATGGAATGATCTGAATTATTTGTTTTGCTGCATGGTTTCCAAAATGCAGACTCTGTTTTTATTAATAACTTTATTTTAGAGTAATAATTACAGGATAACTATAGGCAATCTGCTAAAATACTGTTGAAATGCACACATCTGAATTACTGCAGTAACAAGAAATGTATAATTATATTCAATCAGTCTTGGGCTTTACACATTTCACACACTATCACCCTGCATAGCCAGAAAAAAAATCCCTCTATTTCATTGCTCAGTTTCACAGTTTCTCATGTCACTTACCTGATAATTAGAGCAGTGCGATGATCAGGGGCGTAACTATAGGGGGTGCAGCAGTCGCGACCGCAACCGGGCCCTGTGATTCAGGGGGCCCATGCAGCCCCCTCTACATAAGGCCGGCAGCAGCATAGGCAGCTAGGGGTACCAGTGCACCATGCACACGGGTGGTGGAGGTGGAGGGTGACTAGCAGAGCTCCATGCTCGACTATCGCACTGGCTGCTCTTTAGTTGTGCATTCCCCGCATGACCTGTGTCCTCGGCTGGCTCCTCAGAGTACCCCTCTCCTGCTCCATGCATTGCCGCTCAGTCCGATGTCTGTTCTCCCCAGCCAGAGTCCTGCCCCCCCGAGTCCAGCCCACACTGCACTGCATACTTCTCCCGGGTAAACAAACTTTAAGCACACAGATGCAGTGCAGCCCTATGAGAGCCGGCTCCCCGGAGGACACTGCAGGCTTGTCTGCCAGCCCCCCTCCTCCCCCATCATACACAGATGATGAAAGGTCTTTCTGGGAGATATGCTGATCGCCCGTCCAGCACACTGGATGGATCCCAGGCCAACATGGATGAGTGCGCGGCCTACAGCTTGGTCATGGTGGGTGAGAGGACCCCATCCTCCACACACCATTACATACCCCCTCCATCTCCCCCTTGGGGGAGAGGTCCCTTCTCACATGGGGACAGGGACCCCCATCTCCCCTGGGGACAGGGACCCCTTCTCACCTAGGGGCAGTAACTTCATCTGCCCTGGAGAAAAAGACCTCATCTCTTCTGGGGACGGGGACCCCATCCTGCCTAGGGACAGTCCCCCAATGGGGCACCTAAAAATAAAAATAATAATAATAAAAAAAAACTACTGATACCAGTGGTGGAACTACAGGGCTCACAAAGGTCATACCTGTGACCACACCCTGGAGTTCCACCGCCGGACTCGGAGGGAAGGGCCCTGGCTGGGGTTCAGGGGGGGCCTTCATAGTTTCTTGCATCGGGGCCCTGAAGGTTCTAGTTACGCCACTGGCGATGATGCTCATTTATTGTACAATCATCAGTAGTGATGAGCCAAAGAAAGTCAGATACTGAACCTGAAACCCAACTAAAACAAATGGAGGTGAATCTGTCAAATTAGAAATGCTCATTTTCTGGTTTGGCAAGGCAATGCCAAAAAATAGCTTTGGGGTGGGCACTACCCTGTGGAACATGTACCAAGGCAAACTTTTTTTTCTTTTAATTCCATGCGGTTAAGAGAAGTGATATTTCAGCACTGGCATTTACAAAGCAAAATTGAGTTTTAAATTCCTGGAAAATCTCCTTCTTGCCTCTTTTTGGCACACAAACTCCAAACGTCCCCTAAACATGCCCATCACTTCTGATTTGACAAAAAAAAAGAGATGACCTGTCACGCACAACTGATCCTCAAAGGTAACACTATCTGAATGGCAGCTCCCCTGAGCTGACATCTTCTATATAAAGGAAGGGGCAAGGATTGTGGTGACATCATTGCTCAAATATGGTGGCCCCATGGCCATATTTAGGCAATAATGTAAGGCCCTATCCATGCCTATTTGCATGGCTGAAGATTCTCTGCCATTGTAAGTGAATGAGATGGATGCTGCCAGCAATTGTGCAAGCAGCCACTGCTTCCTAAGTGACCATTGACAGCCAGGATAGTGGGAATATAATTTCCTAAATATCGTCATATGTGGCCATGATTAGGCAATGATGTAACTGGCTCCATTCCCCGCCCATTCGCTTATGCGACTGCTGATTCCCAGCCATGTAAGTGGGCCAAACAATGTCAGTGGTCGGTAAGGATGCAACGGCTGCAAACATCTGCTACTTCCATAGCAACCCTTTACAGCCACAAGCTCTCTTGTTCATCTATGCCAAATGATGGGGTTCAGACAAACAGTGTTTGGTCCAACCTAACATTCAGGCCAATTACTAAGCCCACCAATATTCAGCAGGGATGAGGCAGAGTGGTAATATATGAAGCTGCAAAATTAAACGACAAAATAGGGAAGTTTTCTGACTTGCTGACTTGGTGTAGGAAAGGTGCAAAACTCAAGAATGACCAAACAGAATGCAAATCTTTCTGCAGGTTGAACAATTCCCATATTTCAACTGTATATCTGGGTCCCCATAGTTCTACTTTAAGTTATAAATATATATTATATTAACACATACATTTTGAAAATAAGCACTACAACAAATTATGATAATTTGAAAAATTACATAGCCCATAGCAAGTCTAATGTAGTCAGATCACTGAATTCTACAGTTTCAAGAATGTTATTTTTTTATAACCAGATGCATTCTTAGCATGTTTAATACAAACCAATAGTGCACCAACTTCTTTGGCATCATACTGCTGTCAATGTAGGATTTCATGAAAAGTTAGTTACTTTTATTAAAACATGTAAATACACCCTGCAGTGAGCAATGTGTACAATTTAATTTCTATCAGACACTTATTTTGCTCCAAGTAACCACTGGATGCAAACTTTATTAAACCGAGTTGGTACAAAGAGATACTATTTGAAACACCTCCATTTGTACATAACTTCACAAATATTAAGGTATGTTTAAAATAATCTGCAAAAAATTATTGCAAATATTGACATCTGTCTATGTACAGATACAGTTCACAGAGCAGTTATACCAGACACAAAGGCCCAATGTAGTAAAACTGGAGCAACAGAACAGCACATGTAGGCTTAGTGTAAATATAGGCTAAAGGTTTATATTAATTTTGTAATTTAAAGTAAAATATTGGAGCTGAAATCATGTCATTAAGGTTAATATATAGGGTTCTTGTTTCTCCAGTTTTATGCATCTGTACCTGTGTTGTCTGCTCTAACTTCTTTCTGAACTCTAAATATATAAATTATTTTGGAACATGCATGTGGCTTTGTTATAAACCAAAATTAATGCAGCTTGCATAACACCTTAATTTGCCATAACATACAGAAAATTCTGTAATTACCAGTTTGTACTCTTAATTTTTAGTCATTATTTAGTGGATCCAAAACATCTTTTATTCAGAATATTTGTTTTCTGACTAGTTAAAAGTAGGACATTGCCTAATTTTTTTTTAAATGCACTTTAACATTTGTTAAATATTATTCCCATTTCTAGAATTATTCATAATTAATCCAATTTGTCACTTTTAAAAAAATGAAAACATTAAATCAAAAAAAATTAAAAATACAATTTTTTGTGAAATTATACATGCCAGGAAAAAAAAAGTCTGTGCTACAACTATTAAGGGCAAAAAAAATAATAATAAAAAATAAAAGCATCTTAAATTCACTGCATATTTGTCATTTAAATTAAAGTACATTGCAACTTCAGGTCAAAGCTGGTTGGAGTTATCAGTAGTAGATCACTAAGCCCAACTCGTTTGCTGTTTATATTTAGTGAACTTAGTCTTCTTGCAGCTGTTCATTTTCTTTTGTGTATTCCCAGGCACCATTCCGACTTTTCATGTTGGGAAAAATATATATGCATCCAATAGGCTTTTCAGTTATATGAAATAGTATCAAGGATTTCAACCTTATTCTTAGTTGTGGGGCGGTGTTGATGACTGATGCTAGGCAATTCTCATTTCAATGGCAGGATGGTAAACTGTTTCTTCTTGGGAAAGGAAGGAAGTACAAATATCAACAACCTGATGAGAATTGTTTCAGAAATGGGAAAACCAAGCTGAGACACTTTGTCTTTAAAACCTTACATTTTTGACTATGTAGTCTAAGTCTATTTGGAAAGTTACTAATGTATTTTAAGTAGTGGAAAATTTGTGGAACTTTCCACCCTGTAAACATCCAAATAATGCCATGAAAATATTCATGAATATTGCATTTTTCCAGTTTAATGTCTATACAAATCCTACTCGGATGAGGTTTGAAGAGGTAATTCAGATCAGACACTCCTTGGCGCCCTTTCAAATTCATGGGTCCTCCTGTTCCTGCCTTTCTTATTTTCTTGTAGGTGCTTCCATTTATTGGAACTAACTTGGGCATTCGTATTTTTTTGCCGACGCTGTTTGCGGTCTCGTTTCCATACTTGTTCACAGAATTCATCCATTGTGTTAAGATTTGGGTGACTAATTAATTGCATGAAGTCTCTATACCATATCTTCTGTGTTGGAGACATGCTGTTTGATGGTTCTTTGTGCTTTTGGTTTTCTCCATCTTCATCTTTGTGCAGAAGCTCATCTAAATGTTCTGTGTCAATAATTTCCAAAGTTACTTTGAGGAGAGTTTGCATAAATCCATGTTCTACTGCATTACAGTAATATACCCCTGAATCTCTCTTTTTCAGAGTGCGAAGGAGTAGGCCATGGTCAGTTTTAATTATACGATCATCCATCCTCATCTATAATAAAGAAAAGAAGACTATAGTCATCCTGTTATACACAGTTTATATTGTGCTAATGCTTAAAGAAATAAGAAATAAAACATTTTATATTATTGATGATATGTTCTACATTTGTCTCATAAAACCTCTCTCTGGTATTCACTGGTGTTCAAAGTTCATGTAGCTTTGGGGGATTTTACTCTTAAAACATTTTTTTTTTTTGGAAGATGACATAGCATCAAAGCAAATAGTAAGTTATATTTCCTGGGGACTCTATTGATAAGAGCTCTGGGTCTGTATGCTTGCTTTGGACATTATAAAGAGGCCTGACTGTCCATATTGGATGTTTTATTTGATACTGTGAAACATGCCGCAGAAGGTTCAGATACACAAAAAGAAGGGTGGGAACACCTAAACCTCTAAAATGCACAGGAACTGAGTTAGTAAACACTGAATGTTTTTTTTTTTTCTGGAAAAATCTATTCATATATTTCTATATCATATTTGATATATAGTTCTCATAAAAAAAAGTTTTAATTAATTGTAACATAATTTTTTTAAAACGTTTTATGTAGATATCAGATATCTATATAAGAGAGATATATATTATAATCACAACAAATGCAACCTTCTAACAAAATACAACTCTAGATTTAAGGACATTAACGCTAATGGTCTAGAAACTACAGGTCAACTTTAATTTGAAATTTATAGTTTTTACCCAGATCAGAGCATTGTTATGAATTAAGAACAATGTGAAGCTCTAGCCAGCTGTTTGAAAAAAGGTGCAATAAACATTAACTATTATTAGTAGTCACAGACATCATTGTAAATTCAAAAAATAATGTTGTAATGTAAGAAAGTTCAAAATTTCAACAGCATATCTTTTTTTACAAATTGCTGTAAACACCCAGCTAAGCAAACCCAGTCATTTATCAGTCTTGTAATGTTTAATAAACACTTTACAGATAGAGCGGGCATGGTATAGTTTTTCTAACAATGTCACATATGTCATGTGTAAACTGGTTTAGAAAAATACTTCTTGTTTGTGTTGTATGTCATGGGTAATTGTCCAGCGTGTTTATGTTTTAAAGTTATCTGAGGCTTAAAAAGCAATTAGTAAAAGTCCACTGTCAGTAATTTAAGACAAAGACATGGCGTCATTAAGGACAAATAAAATTGATTCCCTGTAGAGTTACAAAAATACTGTAATGTTCCTTTTATTTTTCCCTTTATTTAAATTTTTTCTGAGGTATGGGGATGGTAATGCTATTATGATATAAAGTAAGGCAAACAGTGTACCACATACATATATGTGACTGATGTTACCTGAAATGATTTGTAATACTTCTCAGTCAGACTTGTTATCTAATCCCCCCCACTCCTGCCAAACTGTGTTGGCAATAAAGGCTGACTCATTGACCCTCCCTAGCCCAGTGTCAGGCTAATTGCAAGACAATAGCAAGTAATTGTTCTAGTTCTATTTTAAAATACATTTGATGATTATTATTATTTATTAATGAATGAATTCCATTTTTTTGCCCAGAGTTTAGCTTTAACAATAATGTCGTAACATAGAGTGCACATTTTAAATCAAAATCATACCACTATAATTTCAGAAACTGCCTAAAAAGTGTACATTTTGCATTTATATATCGAGAACATTTTTCACAAATCTAGATTGTGTTTTGAAACTAGCTGCTTTACATATATCTGTCCAATTTAAAACTAACATGCTGTTTTTAATTGAACTCTTCTTACTGCCAGGGCACTTTATCTGCATGGATACCTACACTATAATAACTAGGCTATTGCCATGTTTTCATGACAGTGATAACAACAGGTCAGTAAGGCACATAATGAGGGACAGTCGGACAAAGAGAGCAATAAATGAGTATTAGTAGAGTAGGAAAAAGCTAGAATCCTGTTCAGCTTTAATGATGTGACTCCTCTGGAGACTTCCTTTGACCACTGATCAAGGCGACAACATCATCACCAGGAAAGGAAGTGAGGATAAATCTAGCTAACAATTCTTCAGAGAGCAGTATAAACCTTCCCCACGTAATGACACCCCATTTGCTCCACTTGCATTATGTTCAGCCACCAGGAGCAAAGAGAAGGTTCTGGGTATGAAGAGCATGTGACTCTCTCCCCTTACACCCACTATGAAGCACTGGGGGCCTGAGCTGCCAATTGCCATATCTCAGTATTTTCATGTGGGGTGTGAAAAAAATATTTAGGCCTGTGCTCCAAATCAGTTTAATGGAGTTTACACAGGGTTAAATATTTTCTCTTTGGGTTTGTTGTCCTTGCTCTCACTAGAGGAGTTTTCGGTAAAGCAGTAAACACATAGGAACTCTGTGTAAGGGTGTATGCACATGGCCACACAGCATAATGTTCAGGCATATTTCCAAGCCCAGGAATAAAA